>NC_057349.1:9392500-9617500 GCF_016509475.1 Prionailurus bengalensis | reverse complement strand
AAAATGATAGAATGGAAAACATTTCTCATTTTTTAAAAACTGAGGCATAGTTGAATGTTTCTCTTCTTTAACTTCTGCCTAATCCCTTGTCATTGTCCAGAAGTTCTGTTCTGAACTTTGCATTTTCACTTAATTTCTCTCAAAGACCTTTTCATATCGATGCGTAGAGAACATTCTCCTTTTTTTTTATCTAACTGTATAATATTTTGTTGTATGGATGTACCATAATTTATTTAATCCCTTAATGGCAGACATCTGGTTTGTTTCTGAACTTTTACTACTAAAAACATTAATGCGATGAATAATTTTGTATATATAGAATTTCACATATGTGCAAATTTATCTATAGAATAATTCCCAGAAATGCAATTGCTGAGTCAAAAGGGTAAATGCATCCATAAATTGTAATAGATATGGCTAAATGGCCCTCCATAGAGGGTTATGAATTTACATTCCCACCAGCGATGTTTACAATCAGAGAAGCCATTTTTGAGAGCCAAGAGCAAAGAGTAAATGAAAAGCCATGGAATAGATTACATCTGGAAAAGTATTTGCTTCAGAAACTAAAAGCTAGGTAACCTTTCCTTCAACAAATTTTTATCAGGTATCAACTACATTCTTTAGCAGAGTGTTTACTTCAGATGAGATACGATAGAAAATATAAGAGGCAGTCCTATCCCTCAGTTTATTGTGTAGGAGGGGCGACAAGACACATACAGGAACCTGTTAAAAACTAGGAATGCATCCAATCACTCACCACCAGGAAGCTCTACTCCAGGTCTATTTGCTGCACTCCTCTAGCAAAGTGGTTAAACCCATCCTATTTTAAATTATGTATTTTCATCTCAGGAAGCTCCTTCAGTCAGGGGCCAATTCTTTATCATCGCATCTTTTGGGGAACATTTCTGGTTGTAAATATGCATAAGTAATACCCAGCCCTGGAACCCGTGGCACAGAGCCTGGCGTGTTGTAGGAACTCCATATTTACCCAGTTGCAGCGTTGGATTTAGCAAGGAGGGAGGGATTTGAGAGCCTTGTTGCTGGTTTTTAAAATCACGTCACAGGCACAACTAAAGTTTGGAGTTTGCAACCTCCAAATAACGCACCAAGAGTTTATAATATCCATCAATTGGCAAAGCCTCAGAACACTGTTTGCCGGTATCTTTGCCTCTCCCCTTTCCCCCCCGCCCCGCAAAAATGCAACAATTTCAAGTGCCCCCATAGCCATTGGACAAATTGCCCTGTGACGTGGACATTTGTTAATGACCGTGATGGTCCCTGGTTTTCCAAGTATAAGGAGGAGCCTTTGCCTTTGTGGTCTACTTAGCATTCCTATGACATCATAGGTGGTTATTACTGATTTTTTTTCTTCAGGGCACCCAGATTAAGAACTCCTAAAATCACAGTATTCTAGAACTACATGGACCCTCGAAGCTTCTGATTTACTCTTCATTCTCCATACTGCTTCTACCTTAAAAAGAGTCCTCTAGAGCCGCTTAAAACAGCAAAGTCTTACCTTTTCACTTAATTACAATCCTGCAAATGCTTTGGCAGTTTCAGAACCTGGTTGGTGGTGGTGGTATAAACTCTGGAAGCCTCCATGTTGGCAGCCACGAGCTCCTGATTCATAATCCTGTGCTTTATTTGCCAAGAGTAGACACAACTCAAATGCTAAAAGAGCCCCGGGGAAGGGGGTTGGTCCCCCCAGCATTGTGTGCTTTTGCAGAAAGGAAATGACTACCAGCGAGGCCAGCTTCTTCCCCTCACCCTATCTCCTGAATGCAGTTTTTCCAATAATTTAATAACATTCACAGGGATATTAGATTAATTGGATTTTAATTCCAAATGACTGTGAAAGCAGAAAAATGAGTCACCAGCTCATACTAATGAGAAGATCTATTAAGGGTTCTTCTCTGATAGACACATACAGCAGGGTTATAAATATTTCATATCCAATTAATTGAATTTTGCCCCCTATATATGACACTGCCCTGGAACATCAATCAAATAGGACCAGAGAAAGAACGGAGTGCTGGAAGAAAAACCAAGAACTTCTTTGGAATAGCAACTACATGACGACCAGCTTTCCCCACCCCCCAGCCCCTGAAGCGCACCCCCACCCCCACCCCCCCAGAGCACCTCTGCCATTCACACAGGGCCTGCAGAGAGGAGCTGGAAGCATTCACACCAACTGCAGCTGGTTCCATACGGCAGGGAAATTAATGTTAATTAATCAGACAGCAGTTTTATACAGGGCTAGGTGCAGAAGGTTATTCGAGTCCTGCTGCAAATAGATTTATAGGTGTAATTGCCATGTTGAATGACCCTCCCTAAATAGGCTCATTAAACTGGCCATCAGTCAAAAAGTCTAATTGAAGCCATACAGTAGCCTGCAATCGAGAGCATGTGGCTCTCGATAAACAGAGCTCGCCCATGGCAGCCTGCACTCTGGATGCTTTAGATAGGGCTGCTGGCCATTCTTCAGGTGGCCCCAGCCTCTCTGGCCGCCTCAGGTTCATTATCTCGGTAGGAAGGCAGAAGCATGCTTCCTGCGCAGCCTCACCCTCTTCCTGTCTGTCTGCCCCAAGCGAGCCCTTGGGAGTCGGCTATGGCAAGTGCAGGGTGGAAACCCCGTGCATGGCAGGTGAATAGAACTTTCTGAGAGGCATGAATGATCACCAATTCATGCTCCATTATCTCACCAGGGTGGTTGGGCAGGGACAAGTGGTCAGGCGTGCACAAGCCCCCGATCCTGTGCGTCCCCACTGCCACGTTGTCAAATTCCTATTCTTTTTACTACCATACTTTCATGTATGAAGAATAAATACAATATTTTATTGTAATATTAATATATTAATCTAAATATTTATAATGTAAATATTTTTCTCTGTCACATAGCAAAAAAAAACCCTGTTTTTGTTGGGAATCTGAAAGCTTTTGTGGGTGAGCTATGTGTATTTAAATCCATCTCGTTGATGTTCGTCACAGCATTTTCTAGAAGGGTGAAAAGTTAGAAACAACCTAAATGTCCATCAATAGGAGCCTGGGTATTCAAATTGTGATATTTACAGACCGTGAAATCCTAAACAAATATTAAAAATAGCTTTTAGGGAGATCTATATTTATTAATCCAGAAAGCTGTCCGTGATCTGTGTTTGTATGGGAAAAACCGACTATGCAACAGGAATAGCGTGACCACACACGTGGTCTTCATCTGTGACTGAAGGTGCAGAGGAAATGTAAATTTTATTTTCTTGGAGCTCACCTTTTCCCTTTCAATTCACTTTGTAGGATGAAATGAAAAAAACAACAAAAAACCTTTAAGTCTCCAGTATTGATTAAACTTAGTCCAATCAGATCACATAAATAGTTCCTTCAACTAATACTCTCCTTTAGGAAAACTGCTGTTTCTTGATGGCTCCCTGTGATAGTTTTATGTGCCACCTTGACTGGGCCACAGGGTGCCCAGAGATTTGGTGAGATGTTATTCTGGGTGTGTCTGTGAGGGTGTTTCTGGATGAGATTAACATCTTGATCAGTAGACTGAGCAAACCAGATTGTCCTCAACAGTGTGGGTAGGCTCACCCAATCTCATAAACGCGCGACTGGAACAAAAAGACTTGAATAAGAGGAAATTCTCTTTCTGCCTGTCTTTGAGCAGGACATCAGTCTTCTCCTACCTTCAGACTCTGACTACAACTATACCGTTGGTTCTCCTGGGTCTCCAGCTAACCAATGGTGGATAGAGACAGACACAGAGACTAAGAGAGTGGTGTCCTACTGGTTCCATTTCTCTAGAGAACCCTAACTAATATGTTCCCTTTGCCCACTTTTCTTAGGTAGCACCCAAGTGTGTGAGCTGAGGGCTGTGTGTAGCAGTATAGGGAAGAGCTGGGTCTTTGAAGGTCTTCTGAGGCCGGTGTCCAGTGTGTTGTCCCCTTACCCCCAACCCAGATCCTTAACCTGGATCTGCTGACCTATTTCTCCATTTACTCAGAGCTGGAGCTCCTTCCTGGCTGACTTGGGCTAACCTGGGTTTCACAGTCCTCAGACCCCAGATTCCTGCGAAGGTCTTCAACCAGTGTGCAGGCCCAGAGACCCACCCCTACCTCTGCAGCTGAGTCCTTCAACCCTACTTAGGAAAACTCCCAAAGCAGTTTTGCTGAACCTCCATCTAGGGTCCAACTCACCTTGGAGTTCAGGGGGATCAGGAAACAAACCTCAGGCCTCCCATGGCCCGACTGTGCTTACCTCCGGGATGGGAGCACTGTATCCAGGCTGAGTAGGTCTTACTGACAGAGGACCTCTTCCCAGGTTGTAAATAGCAAGTCAGGACAAGGGCTTCCTCCTGCCTTCCACGTGACCTTCCCTTATGAAAAACAAACCTCTATCCAGGGCCATCAGGACAAAAGTGGTCAAACTGTTATATATTTCATTAATTCTCAAAGAAGAGCTTAATTATATGCACACATGTCTCCCCACCTTAACTCCACTCTTTAATGCATTTGCTAGTAATGGGAAAGTGAGTCATAAAACACCAAGTCATGTGCTCATAAGATTGCAATGAAGAAATGGGAGAAGCAGTGTCTGAATCTCAATCTCAAAACTTCACACTGCCCCACTGTTTATCACAGTATTTAATGAAAGCCAGATGTGGAGGATGTTTTTAACCAGTTATGCAAGAGTAACTTGTTTATTATTTTTTAAAATGTTTTCATGAAAATGACATCTGCCCATTGTAAATTCCAAAGAAAACAAAAAATGTGTCTTTTGATTACAGGTAACAGCAGTTTCAAGTTCATTGAAATAAAACAAAGATGGGAGGGATGGAGAACTGAGGGAGAAATGAAAATTCTGGGGTTAAGCCCCTAGACCCCAAGAGCAGGTCTGCAGAAGAACTGGGTCAACTGAAATCTCACCAAAGAATAAAAGAAGTAACATAGATGTTCAATTTTTCAGAAAGGGAGCTGGTTGCCTATATTCACTGATGCAGTCAACATTGACTGAGGGCATCTCTGCCCTTTCTGTGGGACAGAAAGACCCAGAAGTCATGGCCCTTGCCCTTAGAGGGCTCGCTGTCCAAGATCCAAGTTCGTCCTGGAGTTGTGCCCTGTGCTCTTTGGGACAACATGTAGATTGATGACTGAGGAGGCCACCTAGAGCGCCCCCATTCCAGGAGTTGGGCCTCCCTAGTAACCCACTCACCTTAGATATTCAATTGAGTTGTTACCATCCCTGCTAAAGGAGAGACTTTTTATCTAGGTGCATCCCAATAGAGAACCGTGCTGAGTCTCTCAAGACACAGCATGAACAATGAAGAAAACACAGGTCTAAGAGTCAAGAAACCTGTCTCCTAATAAAGATTCCTCTCCTTGCTTAATTATGTGACTTACCTATCTTGACCCCCATTTCCTCCTCTGCCAAACAAGCCAAATGATAAAATCTCTGTCTCCTTCCAACTCTAAGTGCTAGGTATCCAGTAGCACCAATTCTCAACTACCCCTTATTAGTTTGTATTGACATACAGTTGATGTAACATTATATAACTTTAAGGTACACAATGTGTTGATCTGATACATTTATATAGTACAATATAATTATCACCATACTGTTAAATAACACCTTTTTTCTTGTCACATAATTTATTTACATGTGTGTGCTGAGAACAATTAAGGTCTAGTTTCTTAACTTTGAAATTTATAATACAGTATTTTTGTCTATAAATCGTTATGCTGTGCACTAGATCTCCAGAACTTATATATCTACACATTCCAACTTTGTACCCCAAATCACATTTCCCCCAGTCCACAGATCCCCAACCTCTGGTAACTGTCATTCTACCCTGTTTTTAGGAGTTGGTCTTTCTACATTACACACGGAAGTGATCTCCCACAGTATCTGTCTTTCTCTGACTCCTCTCATGTAGCACAATGCCCTCAAGGTCCATCCGTGTTGTTAGAAACAGCAGGATTGCCTTCTTTCATTTGGCTGAATAATGTTCAGTTGTGGGCTGATACCACAACTTCTTCATCCACTCATCCATTGGAAGCATTAGGTTCTTTCCATATCTTGGCTATTGTGAATATGGTGCAATGAACATGGTAACTGCGTGTATTTCTTTGATATTCTGCTTTCATTTGGGTAGATACTTAGAATTGCTGGATCTATTTTTAATTTTTAGAAAAACTCCGTACTGTTTTCCATAGTAGCTGAACCGATTTTCATTCCCACTGGCAGTGCACAAGGGTTCCATTTTCCCTACACCCTCATTAACACTTATTATCCCCTCTTCCTGCTCATAGTCCTTCTAACAGGTGTGAGGCAATATCTCACTGTGGCTTTGATTTGCATTTGCCTGATGATGAGTGATGCTGAACCTCTTTTCGTGTACCTGTTGTCCTTTAAATGTCTACTTTGGAAAAATGTTTAATTGCCCATTTTTAAATTGGATTGTGTGGTTTTTGTCATTAAGTTGTCCGACATCTTTATATATTTTGGTTTTGAACCCCTGATTCAATATGTCGTTTGCTAATGTTTTCTCCCATTCTGTTGATTGCCTTTCCAATTTTTTATTTTCTTTTTGCCATGAAGAGATTTTCATTACTTTATTAACTTTTCTAGGTTTTTTTTTAAGTTTATTTATTTATTTTGAGAGAGGGAATGCAAGCACAAGCAGGGAAGGGGCAGAGAAAGAGGGAGAGAGAGAAAGAGACAGACTCCCAAGCAGGCTCCACACTGTCAGCACAGAGCCCTTTGCAGGACTTGAACTCATGAACCATGAGATCATGGCCTAAGCTGAAATGAAGAGTTGGATGTTTAACTGACTGAGCCACCCAGACGCCCCAATTTTTCCAGTTTTAATGAGATCGTTGACATACAGCACTGTATAAGTTTAAGGCGTACAGCATGATTTGACTAACATTTATTTTGAAATGATTACAAGTTCAGTTGACATCCATCTCCTAGATCTATCAAAAAACCAGAAAAAAACTTTTTTTCCTTGAGAACTCTTAGGAGGTATTCTCTAAGCAACTTTCATATGAAAACAAATTTTCATATGTCTACCTCTGTCTGACTTAAGGTTTGTTATTGCGTTGTACATTACATCCCTAGTATCTGTTTATCTCATAACTGGAAGCTTGTACCTTTTGACCACTTCATCCTATTACCCCTCCCACAACCTCCCACTTCCATTAACCATAAATATGATTTGTCTTTCTGTGAGTTTGGTTTTTGTCTTTTTTAGATTTCATATGTAAGTGAGATCATAAGATATTTGTCTACCTCTGTCTGACTTCACTTTTGTTTTCCCACATGGGAAGGTTTCCTTCTTTATGACTGAATGATATTTCATTGCATATGTATACCATAACTTATTTATTCACCTGTGGGTTTTGCTTTTGATACTTTGAACCACTTTATTTTCTTAACGTAGAAGGCTAGTAGTAGCGAAAAGCTATTCATTTTCTGAAAGTTGTGGCGAGATTGCATTTTCAAGGAGACCCTACACTTAAACTCTCTGAATACACTGTCTTCTTGCCATTTATCTTATTTATTTTATTAAAGTATAATTAACATACAACATTCATTTCAGGTATACCACATCTTGATCTGACCGTTTTATACATCATACAGTGTTCACCATGAGAAGCGTAGTCACCATACAAAGTTATTATGTTATTGACTATATTTTCTATCCTCTACTTTTCATCTCTGTGACTTATTTACTTTATACCTGAAATTTGTACCTCTTCATCCTCTTTATTTTTCCCATCCTCCCACTGCCTTCTATCTGGCAGCTACCAGCTCTCTGTGTTTAAGAGTCTGAGTTTTTTGTTCATTTCTTTTGTTTTTTAGATTCCACATATTAAGTGAAATCATATAGTATTTGCCTTTTTCTGATTTATTTCAGTTAGCAACAATATCCTCTAGTCCATCCATGTTATGCAAATAGCAAGATCTTACTCTTTTTATGGCTGAGTAATATTCGTGTGTGTGTGTGTGTGTGTGTGTATCACAACTCCTTTATCCATTCATCTGTTAATGGACACTTGGGTTCCTTCCATATCATGGCAATCGTAAATCATGCCGCCATAAATGTAGGGCATAAATATCATACATATCTTTTTGAATTAGTGTTTTCATATTCTTCGGGTAAATACCCAGTAGTAGAATTAATGGATCATATGCATTTCTATTTTTAATTTTTCGAGGAAACTACCCTATTTTCCAAAGTGGCTGTACCAATTTACATTCCCACCCACAGTGCACAAGAGTTTCTTTTTCTCTGGATCTTTACAATACTTGCTGTTTCTTCTCTTTTTGATGGATTTTTGATTTTACATGGACAAGTCTGTTTTGAAGTTTTCTATTGAATTCTTCAGTCAATGCACTTTTTCTCTCTAGGACTTGTTTTCTTTTTGTTCTTTTGTTTTTAGTAGTTTCCATTTCTTTCTTAAACTTCTCATTTTTTATGCATTGTCTTCCTAATTTAATTTACTTCTCTGTGTGCTCTTGTGGCTCACTAAATTTTTTTTAAAAGATTACCCTAGCCATTCTGACAAGCATGAGATGGTATCTCATTGTGGTTTTGATTTGTATTTCCCTGATGATGAGTGATGTTGAGCATCTTTTCATGTATAGGTTAGCCAGCTGGATGTCGTCTTTGGAAAAATGTCTGTTCATGTCTTTTGCCCATTTCTTCACTGGATTATTTGTTTTTTGGGTGTTGAGTCTGGTAAGTTCTTTATAGATTTGGGATACTAATAGTTTATCCAGTATGTCATTTGCAAATATCTCTTCCCATTCCACCAGTTGCCTTTTAGTTTGTTGATGGTTTCCTTTGCTTTGCAGAAGGTTTTAATCTTGATGAGGTACCAATAGTTCATTTTTGCTTTTTTTCCTTTGCCTCTGGAGACATGTCTAGTCAGAAGTTGCTATGGCTGAGGTCAAAGAAGTTGTTGCCTGTGTTCTCCTCTAGGATTTTGGTGGCCTCCTGTCTTATATTTAGGTCTTTCATCCATTTTGAGTTTATTGTTGTGTATGGTATAAGAAAGTGGTCCAGGTTTGTTTTTTTGCATGTCGCTGTCCAGTTCTCCCAGCACCACTTGCTGAAGAGACTGTCTTTTTTCCATTGGATGTTCTTTCCTGCTTTGTGAAAGATTAGTAACAACTCAGGAAACAGATGTTGGTGAGGATTAAGAGAAAAGGAAACACATTTGCACTGCTAGTGGGAATGCAAAGTAGTGCAACTACTCTGGAAAACAGTATGGATGTTCCTCAAAAAATTAAAAATAGAACTACCTTACA
This sequence comes from Prionailurus bengalensis, assembly GCF_016509475.1. Lineage (NCBI taxonomy): Eukaryota > Metazoa > Chordata > Mammalia > Carnivora > Felidae > Prionailurus > Prionailurus bengalensis. The sequence continues at coordinate 9,608,191 of NC_057349.1, read as the reverse complement.
ACTGAACAATTGCACTACTAGGTATTTAGCCAAAGGATACAAAAATGTTGATTTGAAGGGGTACATGCACCCCAATTTTATAGCAGCACTTCAACAATAGCCAAATTTTGAAAAGAGCCCAAATGCCCATCGACTGATGGGTGTGTTTGTGTGTGTAATAGAATATTACTTGGTGATGAAAAATAATGAAATCTTGCCTTTTGCAATGACATGGATGAAACCAGACTGTATTATGCTGAGCAAAATAAGTCTGAGGAAGATAAATGTCATATGATTTTACTCCTATGTGGAATTTAAGAAACAGAACAGATGAACATAGTGGGAGGGAAGGAAAAATAAGATAAAAAGAGAAAGGGAGGTGAACCATAAGAGACTCTTAAATACAGAGAACAAACTGAGGGTTGCTTGAGGAGTGTTGGATGGGAGGGATGGTCTAAATGGGTGATGGGCATTAAGGAGGGCACTTCCTGGGATGAGCATGGGTGTTACATGTAAGTGATGAATCACTAAATTCTACTCCTGAATCATTAATGCTCTATATGTTAACTAGGATTTAAATAAAATTTAAAAAAATTTTTTCAATTAAATTTTTTGTCTTATAGTTTATGGATCTCCATCTTAGTTATTGGCGCTTTATTAGTTTTCTTTGGGAGTGTCATGTTTACCAGATCTGTGTTGATCTTTGATTCCTTACATTGGTATCTACACAATTGAATAAACCGTCTCCTCTTTCAGAATTCACAGTTTTGCTTTGGCAGACTGTTCAGAGTAGTCAGCTCAGTTTGGATTTCTGAACATGTCTGCTGATGACATCTTTGGGCAGGTGGAGCTTGCTCTAAGGGCTTATTTTGGGGTGAAGCCACTGCCTGAGCTCTGAGGGGAAAGGAGGGTGCCAGAAGCTGGGAACAATTTGATAGAACTTCTGGATTTGTTTCCTCCCCTAGCAAGGTTTAGGATGAGCTTCACAGTTGCCTGGATTTTCTGGTCGGGCTTACTAGATGGTTGGGACTGAGTACTATACTCAGCATTATGTGGGCCCATGAATGAGCCTCTTGCCCTGGTAGGTCAGCAGGACAGTCCCAGGGCCTGGATGGCCCATTGTTTGGAGACCTGGATCAAGTAAAACTGTGCACTGAATACCATGGCCAGATGGGGCCACTGGTTTTGCTCTGCAGACAAGGAAAGCCATGGCCTTCAAACTCTGCTCAAGTGTCAGTGAGCAAGTGCCAGAGCAGGGCTGTTGGATGGTCTATGCAGCTTCCTTTGTGCTCTGTTTAGGTTCCCTAGTTGGGCAGGCTGAAAGCTGTATTCAGCACGGGCAGAACTACTAATTAGTCTCCCTGCCTTGGAAGAATGGGAAAACTGCACGCCAGGCCAGAAAGTCTCTCTATTTGTTGTCTTGACATCTCAGGTTCTCTGACTGAACAGTGTTACCGGCTTCTCTCCGCAGACAATCAGATCTAAGTGCTGTTCTCTCTGCTCATGCACACAGCTTCCTAATGATCTGGCCAAGCTTTCCAGTCAGGAGGGACCAAGAGGTACAGTAGACAGTGGGTGGGGTTGTTAATTAGCTCCCCTGCATGAGTGAAGCTAGGGAGCCAACTCCAAGCCTGCATGATGTCAGTATTCATGGTCTTGATGCAAGCTGACCAGCTCCCCAGGTTCCCCGGCCGGATGGAGCCAATGTCTTTGCTCTGTGGGTGATCAGTCTGCCTCCTGGAGGGATGCTGTGCTACACAGCTTTCAGGTGCTCTGGCCAAGAGTTCTTATCAGTCAGGGCATTCTGAATTAGGTCCCCGGCCGAAGTGGGGGAGCAGGGGGAGGACTAGCTCCAAATAACCTCCTGAGTGTTTCTTGTCAAGCTTTCTGGTCAAGAAGGGACTGAAAACTAAACCCATTCGTTGGTGTGGCTGTGAATTCGCTCCCCTGCCTGAGTGGAGTGGGGGAATCACTTGAAGCCTGGAAAGGCTCTTTGTAGTCTTCACTCAAGCTGAAATACTTCCCAGGTTCCCTTGCTGGTGCCACTGGCGTTACACTACAGATGATCATCTCTGCCCACATTACTCTTTGCTCTAGTATTGCTGAGCTACCCAACTTTCAGGTCTTGGGAAAAGCCTTTGCCGTCAGGTGAGGCTGGGAGCTGTATTCAGCAGTGCACCCGTCTATACTTCAGCTGTCCTGCCTGGGTAGGGGCAGGCCGGGTTCCAGGGCCAGAAAATCTCTTCATTTGAGGTCATGAATTAGACACACCTGTACTACACTGAGTTCTTTGGTCAGACTGAGCCACTGTCTTTGCTGATGAGCAAAGATGTCGGTTGGGACTACTACTCGGGCACTGTGGGTAGGAACTCAGTCAAGAGCCAAGCGCTGGCGGCTGCAAGCTTCTTGCCCTTTCTCCATTATAACATTCTCAGTGGTCAAGCCGTGCAGATTCCTACACAACCCCTGGGCCGAGGGGCAAGACTGGAGTTGGGGGCTCCCAAGAAGCGACCCACAATGATAGGGGAGCTGAATGTTCACTATAGGCTCTCTTTTCTCACTTGTAGGAACCATAGGTTCAGTGGAGACTTCTCTGTGAGGAACTGTACCAGCACGGGATGGGGAAATGTGGTCAGCAAGTAGCCACTCCTTAATCTTCTACTGCAGTCTGTTTTGGTCTCCGTGGCTCTGGGATGCTTTGACCTCACCCCATGTCCTCAATTTTCTCAGCTGTGTCTTGTCCATTAATAGCTGCTTACTCTTCTCGTGAAAGGAAGTCAAATCGGCCATGACCTATGTTGTCATGTTGGTGCCATCACTATGAATACACTTTTGTTTGTTGTATACTGTTTATTGATTTTTGCTTCCATTGTTTGTGCTTTTGGTATCCTATTCAATAAACCATTGCCCAGACCAATGTCCAAGAACTTCTTCACTGTGTGTTCTTCTAGGAGTTTCTAGCAGAGCTGATCATCTGTAGTGTAACGCCAGTGGCACCAGCAAGGGAACCAAGGGAACAAGCATCAGGTCTTGTTTTAGTCTTTATCCCTCTGAGTACATTTATGTGAATGGTATAAATTAGGTGTCCAATTTCATTTTTTTTTTGCATATATTCTCTAGTTTTCCCAGCATGACTTACTGAAGAGACTATCCTTTCCCCACTTTATCAAATATGAATTGATTGTGAATGCATGGATTTATTTCTGGTCTATTCTGTTCCATTGGTTCATGGGTTGACTTTTATGCCAGTAACACACTGGCTTTCTGAAAAAATTGAAATATAGTTGACATGCAATATTAATTTCAGGTATACAACATGGTGATTTAACATTTCTGTTACATTATGAAGCAATCACCACAGTTACCATCCATTACCTTTAGAAAATTATTACAGTAACGTTGACTGTATTTCCATTGCTGTACTTTACATCCCCATGACTTATTTATATTATAACTGGAATATTGTGTCTCTTAATCCCCTTTGCCCATTTTGCCCATCCCACACCCCCAGTCTCTGGCAACCACAAGTTTGTTTACTTCATCATGCTTCTATTCTGTTGTTTGTTTTGTTTTTTTAGTTTCTATGTACAAGAGAAATCTTACGGTATTTGTCTTTCGCTGGCTTAGCATAATACACTGTGTGTTCATCCGTGTGTGGCAAATGCCAACATCTTACTTTTTATGACTAATATTCCATTGTACGTATATACCACATGTTTATTCATTCATCTGTCAATGGACACTTATGTTGCTTTGTATCTTGGCCGTTCTAAATAATGCTTCAATAAATATATGAATGCATATATATATTTTTGAATTACAGCTTTCATTTTCCTTGGGTAAATACTCAGAAGTGAAATTACTGAGTCATTAGATTTTTCTCTTTTTAATTTTTTGAAAAATTTTCACAGTTTGCATAGTGACTACACCAATTTACCTTTCAACCAATAGTGTAAGAGGTTCCTTTTTCTGTGCATCATCAGAAATACTTATTTCTTTTTGATACTAGCTATTCTGATAGTTGTGAGGATATTTCATTATTGTTTCAATGTGCATTTCCCTGATGATTACAGATGTTGAGTATCCTTTCGTGTGTCTATTGGCCATCTATATGTCCTTGTAAAAAATATTTATTGGGGCGCCTGGGTGGCTCAGTCGGTTAAGTGTCCGACTTCAGCTCAGGTCACCATCTCGTGGTCCGTGAGTTCGAGCCCCGCATCAGGCTCTGGGCTGATGGCTCAGAGCCTGGAGCCTGCTTCCGATTCTGTGTCTCCCTCTCTCTCTCTGCCCCTCCCCCATTCATGCTCTGTCTCTGTCTCAAAAATAAAAATAAAATTAAATAAAAAACGAGAAAAAAAAACTAAAAAAAAATATTTATTCATGTCCTCTGCCCATTTTAAAATCAGATTGTCTTTTGGTGTTGTTATAGGACTTCTTTATATATTTTGTATATGAACTCCTCATCAGATAAATCACTTGAAAATATCTTTTCCTGGTCAGTACTTTTAATTTGTTGATGGTTTCCTTCACTGTAGAAAACCTTTTTAGTTTGACGTAGTCTCAGTTATTTTGGCTTTTATTCTCTTGACTGAGAAAACAGTCAAAAAAAATATTGCTAAGACTTATGTTCAAGAATTTACGTCCTATATTTTCATTTAGGTATTTTATGATAAAATCTTATATTTAGTTTTAATCCATTTTGAGTTTATTTTTGCATATGGTATGAGAAAATGGTCTCCTTTTATTCTTATGCATATAACTGTCCAGGTTTCCTGACACCGTTTACGGAAAGGACTGTATTTTGCCTCTTTTGTGTTCTTCCCTTTTTTGTCATAGATTAAATCACCAGATAAGTGTGATTTATTCCTGGGCTCTGTCTTCGGTTCCATTGATCTATGTGTCTGTTTTTGTGCCAGTACCATGCTATTTTGATTTCTGTAGTTTTTGTGCTTTAGCTTGAACTCTGTGATCCTTTCATCTTTGTTTTTCTTTCTCAAGATCACTTTGGTTATTTAGGCTCTTTTGTGAGTACATACAAATTTTGGAGTATTTCTTCTAGTTCTGTGAAAAATGCTGTTGGTATTTTGATAGGGATTGCATACGATCTGTACATTGCTGTGAGTAATAGGTAGTATGGACAATGTAATATAGACAGTGTAAGAATATTCTTCCAATTCCGGTTTATGGTGCATCTTTTGATTTATTTATGTCATCTTCAGTTTTGTTCGTCAATGCTTTCTGGTTGTTGATTTATAGGTTTCTCGCTTGGTTAAATTTATTCCTACACATTTTATTCGTTTTGATGCAATTATAGATTGGATTCTTTTCTGAATGTTACTTTCTGCTAGTTATTAGTATGAAAACATAACTGATTTCTATACATTTTGTATCTCCAACTCTAGTAAGTGTATTTATTCTAATAGTTTTTCTGTGAAGTCTTAGGGTGTTCTATATACAGAATTACATTATCTGCAAATAGTGACAGATTTAGTTCTTTTCGAGTTTGGATGCCTTTTATTTCTGTTTCTTGTCTGATTGCTGTGGTTAAGACTTCCAGTATTCTGAATAAAAGGGACGAGAGCAGATATCCCTGCCTTGTCACCATCTTTTCACTATTGTCTGGTATTAACTTTGGGTTTGTTATATCAGCCTTTAATATTTTAATGTGTGTTCCCTCTATACTCTGCTGAGAGTTTTTACCATGAATGGCTGTTGAAATTTGTCAAATGCTTTTTCTGCATCTATTGAAATGATCACGTGGGTTTTTTTAAGTTTTTATTTAAATTCCTCTTCGTTAACAGACAGTGGAATATAGTTTCAGGTGTATACTATAGTGATTCAACAATTCCATACAACACCTGGCAACCATCACAACAAGTACCCCCCTTAATCTCCATCACCTAGTTCACTTCCCCAGCCCCACCTCCCCTCTGGTAACCTTCAGTTTGTTCTCTATACATAAAAGTCTATTTCTTGGTTTACCCCTCTCATTATTTTCCTCTTTTGCCCGTCTGTTTTGTTTCTTTTTCCCCCCACGTTCCGGTCCAAGAACTTTTATTTTTCTTAATATAATTTATCGTCAAGTTAGCTAACATACAGTGTATACAGTGTGCTCTTGGCTTTGGGAGTAAATTCCCATGATTCATCACTTAGATACAACACCCAGTGCTCATCCCAACAAGTGCCCTCCTCAATGCCCATCACCAACTTCCCCTCCCCCCAACCCTCAGTTTGTTCTCTGTATTCAAGAGTCTCTATGGTTTGCCTCCTCTCTGTAACTATTTTTCCCCTTCCCTTCCCCTATTGCCTTCTGTTAAGTTTCTCAAGTTCCACATGAGTGAAAACATATATGTCTTTCTCTGACCATAATACCCTCCGGTTTCATCCATGTTCTTGCAAATGGCAAGATTTCATTCTTTCTCATTGCCACGTAGTATTCCATCGTGTGTGTGTCTGTGTATCACATCTTTTTATTTAATATTTTTTAATGTTTGTTTATTTTTGAGACAGAGCATGAGCGGGGGAGGGGAAGAGAGAGAGAGAGGGAGACACAGAAGCTGAGGCACGCATCAGGCTCTGAGCTGTCAGCACAGAGCCAGATGTGGGGTGTGAACTCGTCAACCGTGAGATCATGACCTGAGCCGAAGTCACCCAGGTGCCCCTAGCACATCTTCTTTATCCATTTATCAGTTGATGGACATTTGGGCTCTTTCTATAATTTGGCTATTGGTGACCGTGCTGCTATAAACATTGGGGTACAAGTGCCTCTATCAGCACTCCTATATCCTTTGGATAAATACCTGGTAGTGCTATTGCTGGGTCCTAAAGTAATTCTATTTTTAATTGTTTGAGGAACCTCCACACTGATTTCCAGAGAGACTGCACCAGTTTGCATTCTTACCAACAGTGCAAGAGGGTTCCCGTTTCTCCACATCCTTGCCAACATCTGTTCTTTCCTGACTTGTTAATTTTAGCCACTCTGACTGTGAGAGGTGGTATCTCAATGTGGTTTTGATTTGTATTTCCCTGATGATGAGTGATGTTGAGCATCTTTTCATGTGTCTGCTGGCCATCTGGATGTCTTCAGAAAAGTGTCCCTTCATGTCTTCTGCCCATTTCTTCACTAGATTATTTGCTTTTCAGGTGTTGAGATCTGTAAGTTCTTTATAGATTTTGGATACTAACCCTTTATCCTATATGTTATTTGCAAATATCTTCTCCCATTCCATCGGTTCCCTTTTAGTTTTGTTGACTGTTTCCTTTGTAGTGCAGAAGCGTTTTATCTTAGGTCCCAATAGTTCATTTTTGCTTTTATTTCCCTTGCCATCTGAGACGTGTCGAGTAAGAAGTTGCCGCAGCTGAGGTCAAAGAGATTGTTACCTGTATTCTCCTCCAGGGTTTTGATGTCTCACATGTAGGTGTTTCATCTATTTTGAGTTTTTTTGTGTGTATGGTGTAAGAAAATGGTCCAGTTTCATTCTTCTGCATGTTGCTGTCCAGTTCTCCCAGCAACATTTGCTAAAGAGACCGTCTTTTTTCCATTGGATACTCTTTCCTGCTTTGTCAAAGATTAGTTGGCCATATATTTGTGGTTCCAGTTCTGGATTCTCTATTTCGTTGCCCTATGTGTCTTTTTTTTTTTTTTTTTTTTTTTTGCCAATACCATACTGTCTTGATGATTACAGCTTTGTAGCACAGGCTAAAGTCCAGGATTGGGATGCCTCCAGTTTTTTTTGTTTGTTTTGTTTTTTCAACATTACTTTGGCTATTCATGGACTTTTGTGGTTCCATACAAATTTTAGGATTATTTGTTCTAGCTCTGAGAAGACTGCTGGTGCAATTTTGGTTGGGATTGCATTGAATGTGTAGATTGCTTTGGGTAGTATCAATATTTGTTCTTCCTATCCATGAGCATGGAATGTTTTTCCATTTCTTTGTATCTTCTTCAACTTCTTTCATAAGTTTTCTATAGTTTTCAGCATACAGATCTTTCAACTCTTTGGTTAGATTTATTCCTAAGTATTTTATGGTACTTAGTGCAATTGTAAATGGGACTGATTTCTTGATTTCTCTTTCTGTTGCTTCATTGTTGGTATATAGAAATGCAAATGATTTCTGTGCATTGATTTTATATCCTGCAACTCTGCTGAATTTGTGTATCAGTTCTAGCAGTTTTTTTGGTGGAGTCTTCCAGGCTTTCCATGTAGACTATCATGTCATCTGTGAAGAGTGAAAGTTTGGCTGCTTTTTGCCAATTTAGATGCCTTTTATTCCGTTTTATTGTCTTATTGCTGAGACTAGGACTTCCAACAATATGTTAAACAACAGTGGTGAGAGTGGACATCCCTGTCATGTTACTGATCTCAGGGGAAAGCTCTGTTTTTCCCCATTGAGTATGATACTATCTGTGGGACTTTCATATATGGATTTTATAATATTAAGGTATGTTCCTTCTATCCAAAATTTCTTGAGGGTTTTTAAATTTTTTTTTAACGTTTATTTATTTTTGGGACAGAGAGAGACAGACCATGAACAGGGGAGGGGCAGAGAGAGAGGGAGACACAGAATCCGAAACAGGCTCCAGGCTCTGAACTGTCAGCACAGAGCCCGACACGACAATCGAACTCACGGACCGTGAGATCATGACCTGAGCCGAAGTCGGACGCTTAACCGACCGAGCCACCCAGGCGCCCCGAGGGTTTTTATTAAGAAAGATGTTGTATTTTAGGCACACCTGGGTGGCTCAGTTGGTTCAGCGTCCCACTTTGGCTCAGGTCATGATCTCGTGGTTTGTGAGTTCGAGCCCTGCATCAGACTCTGTGCTGACAGCTTGGAGCCTGGAGTCTGCTTCTGATTCTGTGTCTCCCTCTCTCTCTGCCCCTCCCCCACTTGTGCGTGCGCGTGCTCGCTCTCTCTCTCTCTCTCTCTCTCTCTCTCAAAAATGAATAAATGTAAAAAAAATTTTTTTAAAGAAAGATGCTGTATTTTGCCAAATACTTGTTTTTGCATCTATTGACAGGATCTTATGGTTCTTGTGCTTTCTTCTATTAATGTGATATATCACCTTGATTGATTTGTGAATATTGAACCAGCCCTTCAGCCCACAAATGAATCCCACTTGATCATGGTGAATAATTATTTTAATATACTATTGAATTTGATTTGCTAGTATCCTGTTGAGAATTTTTGCATCCATGTTCATCAGGGATCTTGGCCTGTAATTCTCCTTTTTGTGGGGTCTCTGTCTGGTTTGGGAATGAAGGTAATGCTGGCTTCATAGAATGAGTCCAGAAGCTTTCCTTCCATTTCTATTCTCTGGAACATCTTGAAAAGAATACATACTAACTCTGCTTTAAATGTCTGGTAGAAGCCATCTGGCCCAGGACTCTTATTTGTTGGGAGATTTTTGATAACTGACTCCATTTCTTTGCTGGTTATGGGTCTATTCAAATTTTGTATTTCTTCCCACTTGAGTTTTGGTAGTGTGTGGTTGTCTAGGAATTTGTCTATTTCTTTCAGATTGTCCACTTTGTTGGCATATAATTTTTCATAGTATTCTCTGATAATTATTTTTATTTCTGTGGTGGTGGTTGTGTTCTGTCCTTTTTTATTCATGATTTTGTCTATTTGGGTTCTCTTTTTTCTTTTTGAGAAGTCTGGCTGGGAGTTTATCAATTTTGTTTATTCTTTCAAAAAACCAGGTCTTATATTCATTTATCTGTTCTGTTTTTTTTATTCTATATTGTTTATTTCTGCTTTAATATTTATTATTTATCTTCTTCTGCAGACTTTTGGGTTTCTTTGATGCTCTGCTTTTAGTTCCTTTGAGGGTGAGGTTAGATTCTGTATTTGGGATTTTTCTTCTTTCTTGAGATAGGCCTGGATTGCAATGTATTTTCCTCTTAGGACTGCCTTTGTTGCATCCCAAAGGATTTGGACTGTCATGTTTTCATTTTCATTTGTTGCCATGTATTTTTAATTTCTTCTTTAATTTTCTGGTTAAATCATTCATTCTTTAGTAGGATGTTCTTTAACCTCCATGCATTAGAGGCTTTCCAAATGTTTTCTTGTGAATGATTTCAAATTTCATAGTGTTGTGATCTGAAAATATGCATGGTATGATCTCAATTCTTTTATATTTATTGAGGGCTATTTTGTGATCCAGTATGTGATTTATATTGGAGAATGTTCCATGTGCACTTGACAAGAATATGTATTATGCTTTTAGATGAAAAGTTCTGACTATATCTGTCAAGTCCATCTAGCTCAGTGTATCATTCAAGGCCATGGCTTCTTTATTAATTTTCTGCCTTGATGAGTTGCCCACTGTTGTAAATAGAGTACTAAAGTCACCTACAGTTATAGTATTCTTACCAATAAGATTGCTTATGCTTGTGATTAATTGACTCATATATTTGGGCACTTCCAAGTTGAGGGAATAAACATTTGTAATTGTTAGCTCTTCTTGATGGATAGACCCCTTAATTATGATATAATGCCCTTCTTCATCTCTTGTTACAGTCTCGTTAGTCTTTAGTTTAAAATCTAGTTTGTCTAAGTATTCCTACTCCAGCTTTCCTTTGACTTCCAGTAGATGATAGATGGTTCTCTATTCCCTCACTGTCGATCTGCAGGTGTCCTCAGGTCTAAAATGAGTCTGTTGTAAACAGCATATAGATGGATCTTTTTTTTTTATCCATTCTGATACCCTATGTATTTTGATTGGGGCATTTAGTCCATCTACATTCAAAGTGATCCTTGAAAGATATGGATTTAGTGTCATTGTGTTATCTGTAGATTTCATGCTTGTGGTGATCTCTCTGGTCCTTTGTAGTCTTTTCACCATCCCATCACAGAGTCCCCCTAAGGATCTCTTGCAGGGCTGGTTTAGTGGTCATGAACTCCTTCAGTTTTTGTTTGTCTGGGAAAGTCTTTATCTCTCCTTCTAGTCTGAATGACAGCCTTGCTGGATAAAGGATTCTTGGCTGCATATTTTTCCTGTTCAGCACATTGGATATTTCCTGCCACTCCCTTCTGGCCTGCCACATTTCAGTGAATAGGTCTGCTACTACTCTTATGTGTCTACCCTTATAGGTTAAGGCCCATTTGTCCTTAGCTGCTTTCAGAATTCTCTATCTTTGTATTTTGCCAATTTCACTATTATGCCATGGGGTTAACCTGTTCCTGTTAATTCTGAAGGGAGTTCTCAGTGCCTCCTGGATTTGGATGTCTGCTTCCTTCCCTAGATTAGGGAAGTTCTCAGTTATAATTTGTTCAAATAGACCTTCTTCCACTTTCTCTCTCTTCTTCTGGAACTCCTATGATATGGATATTATTACATTTCATTGAATCACCTATGTCTCTAATTCTCCCTTGTGGTTTAGTGTTTTACTCTCTTTTTTTGGTTATTATTTTCCATAATTTTATCTTCTATTTCACTTATTCTCCCCTCTGCTTCCTCCATCCTTGTCACTGCAACTAGCTTATTTTGCATTCTATTTACTGTATTTCTTAATTCGTTGTGACTATTTCTTAGGTCCTTGATCTCTGCAGCAATAGATTCTCTGCTGTCTGCTATGCTTTTTTCAAGCCCAGCTATTAGTCTTATGACTATAATTCTAAATTCTTGTTCAGATATATTGTTTATATCTGTTTTGAGCAATTCTATGTCATTTCTTCCTGGAATTTCTTTTGAGGAGAATTCTTCTGTTTTATGATTTTGGCTAGTTTTATGTCTTTTACTTGTTTTAATAACTTGTTATGTGTCCTGCCCCTGTGAGTACTACTTTGTTAAAAATGGGTTATATTCTGTCCAGGGCCTGGCCCTTCAGGAGGTGTTTTTGGAGTGTATTGCATGCTCTCTGTTGTTGTGACTTTATCTCCCTACTTGTAGTGGTGGTTTGGACCTTCCACCAGGTGTGCTTTGATTTGTTCAGTGAAGTTACCCTGGAAAAAATTTAAAAGGGGGGATAGTGGTGGTGGAAGCCTTATACCATACAAAGAGAGAAATGACAGGGGAAGGGGAAGGAAAAAAAATTACCAGGCAGAGAATCAGAGAAACCATACAACATAATCTATGGAGATAGAGAAAAAAAATAAAGGAGATACAGAAGAGGTGTAAAAAGCATAGATTAAAAATTCCTGCTTAAACCAACAACCAGAATAGAGAAGGAAAGAAAGAAGAAAAAAAATTTTTTAAGTGTGTGTGTTGGTGTGTGTGTGTTTATGAATTGACCAAAAATCAAATCAGAAAATGCAAAACTGCTGGGCTGTTGTCTGATGGTGCCTTGGAACTGGTGGCTGTACTGGTCTGGAGGAGGGATCCAGTCAGTGTCAATCTCGCTCATGTAGATATACAGTTGCCAGGCACGGAGGGGCAGGGTTTGGTGTAAGTAGTTCCTACTTCCACTGAGGCCCTGTTGTCCTGTTCCCTGGAACGCTACCATGTTGGTGATGGGGAGAAAAATGATGACACTCCAGTCTCTCTTCCCCAGACCAGGTGTCTCAAACCACACTATTTGGGCCATGCTCATAGTACCATGCAAGCACATCCTGGTCAGTTTGTCCCACTCCACAGTCTCCCACTCCTTCCAGGTGCTCAGCTGGGATTCAAACCCCAATGTCTTAAAGGATCCTGCTCTGCATGGGCCCTTTTTCTGGGGGTCGTGACAAAGGGCCTCTGGCTGGCACCTGCAGGGTCTTTTGTCCTTGGAGCAGCAATATACCTTCTTCCCACAGCACTGGAGGGAAGGGACTGCTCTCTCAATGCACCTCTGAGCTGGCTACTGAGCCTGGGGCTGTCTCCCCTCTCCCCAGGGCAGCTGAGGTCTGGAGAAAGTTGTGCCTGGCTCATCACTCCTAAGACTGTTTGCAAGTTAGAGACTGGCTTTCTCCATTTTTTCTGATCCCTGGTCTGTGGCCCAGAGGTTTTTCTCTTGTCAAAATACAATCCCACACTTCCACAGCCTCTCTTTCTCTTTTCTCTCTCCACTGAAGGGTTCCCCCCACTTGCTGCCCACTTTAACTCTCCCAATTCACAAGCATCTACCTCTGTCCCACCAAGCTGACTCCGTGGTCTTCTGGAGCTGTTTCTGTCACTCTGTTGCCCAGATTCCTGGAATTCCAAGTCTTCTGGTCTCAATACTACTGTGTTTGAGGGAGGAGGGAATTTTGGGCCCCACTACTTCTCTGCCATTTTGAGTCCTCCCCCTGATCACATGGTTTTTACCCTTCATTTTGTTGATGTGGTATATCATGTTGATTGCTTTGGTGATATTGAACCATCCTTGCATCCCTGGAATAAATCCTAGTTGATCGTAGTAAATGATTTTTGTCTAGTATTGTTGAACAATTTGCTAATTTTTCCTGTGCATTTTTGCATTTATGTTCCTCAGGAATATTTATCTGTGATAATCTTTTCCTTCTTCTTTCTTCTTCTCTTTCTTTCTTCTTCTCCTCCCTCCTCCCTCCTTCCTCCCTCCTCCTTCTTCTGTCTTCCTTACTCTTTTCTTCCTCCTTCCTTCCTCCTTCCTTCCTCCTTTTTCTTCCTCCTTCTTCTTCTTCCTTCCTCTTCTTTTTCTTCTTTTAATGTTCTTGTCTGGTTTTGTATCAGGGTGATACTGGCCTTGTAGAATGAATTTGGAAGTATTTCTTCACCTACTTTTTTGGAACAGTTTGAGAATAGGTATTAACTTTGTCTAAATGTTTGGTAGAATACACCTAAATCCATTACTCCTGAACTTTTATTGTTGAAAGTTTTTTGATTATCAATTTAGTTTTGTTACAAGAAGTCTATCTTTCCATACTTTTTATTTCTTCCTGATTCAGTTGGTAATATTGTGTGTTTTGAAGAATTTATCAATTTCTTCCAAGTTATCTAGTTTGCTGGCATATGATTTTTTGTATAGTATCTTACAAAACTCTATTTCTTTTTCTTAACTTTTTTATTTTAATTCCAGCATAGTTAACATACAGTGTTCTATTACTTTTAGCTGTACAATATAGCGATTCAACAATTCTATACATCATTCAGTGCTCATAGTAATAAGTTTATTCTTTAATCCCCATCACCTATTTCACCCATCCCCCCACCCACCTCCCCTCTGGCAACCATCAGTTCTCTATAGTTCAGAGTCTGTTTCTTGGTTTGTCTCTTTTTTTTTTTCTTTGTTCATTTCTGTTGTTTCTTAAATTCCACATAGGAGTGAACCTATATGGTATTTGTCTTTCTGTGACTGATTTATTTTGCTTAACTTACACACTCTAGTTCCATCCATTGTGTTGAAAATGTTAAGATTTCATTCTTTCTATGGTTGAATAACATTCCTGTGTGTACACACACATGCACACCACCTCTTTATTCATTCATCTATCGATAGACACTTGAGCTGCTTCCATATTTTGGCTATTGTAAATACTGCTGCTATAAACATAGGGGTGCATGTATCCCTTTGAATTAGTGTTTTTGTATTTGGAGGGTAAATATTCAATGGTGAAGTTACTGAATCATAGGGTAGTTAGTTCTATTAACTTTTTGAGGAAACTTCATCCTGTTTCCTCAGTGGCTATACCAGTTTGCATTCTCACCAACAGTGCAAGAGGGTTCCCTTTGCTCCACATCCTCACCAACACTTCTCTCTTATGGTTTTTATTTTAGCCATTCTGACAAGTGTGAGGAGATCTGTCACTGTAGTTTTGATTTGCATTTCCCTGATAATGAGTAATGTTGAGCATCTTTTTATGTGTCCATTGGTCATCTGGATGTCTTCTTTGCATAAATGTCTATTCATGTCTTCTGCCCATTTTTTAATTTTTTGTTTTGGGGGTGTCATGTTTGATTAGTTCTTTATATATTTTGGATACTAACCCTTTATTGGATATCTAATTTGCAAATATCCTCTCCCATTGTGTCGGCTGACTGTTAATTTGCTGATTGTTTCCTTTGCTGTGCAGAAGCTTTTTATTTCAATGTAGTCCCAATAGTTTACTTTTGCTTTCATTTCCCTTGCCTCAAAAGAGATATCTAGAAAAATGTTTCTATGGCCCATGCCAGAGACATTACTGCCTGCAGTTTCTTTGGGGATTTCTATGGTTTCAGGTCTGACATTTAGGTCTTTGATCCATTTTTAGTTTACTTTTGTGTATGGGGTAAGAAAGTGATCCAGTTTCATTATTGTATGTTGCTATTCAGTTTTCCCAACATCATTTGTTGAAGAGACTGTCTTTTTCCCATTGTATATTCTTTCCTGCTTTGTCAAAGATTAACCATATAATTGTGGGTTCATTCCTGAATTTTCTATTCTGCTCCATTGATCTGTGTGTCTACTTTTTGCCAGTACTACTTTTTTGATTACTACAAATTTATAATCTAACTTGAAGTCTAGAACTGTTACACCTCCAGCTTTTTTTTATATTTCAGAATTGTTTTGGGTCTTTTGTGGTTCCAAATAAATTTTAGGATTGTTTGTTCTAGTTTTGTGGAAAATGCTGTTGGTATTTTGATAGACATTGTATTAAATCTGTAGATTGTTTTGGGTAGTATAGACATTTTAACAGTATTCATTCTTCTAATCTGTAAGTGTGAAATATCTTTCCATTCATCTCTTTATGTCATCCTGAATTTCTTTCATCAGTGTTTTATAATTTTACAGTTGTCACCTCTTTGGTTAGGTTTATTGCTAAGTATCTTATTTTTTTTGGTGCAATTGTAAATAGGATTTTTAAATTTCTCTTTGTGCTATTCATTATTAGTGTATAGAAATGCATCAGATTTATTTATACACAATGATTTTCTTATCCTGTGATTTTTACTGAATTCATGTATCAGTGCTAGTAGTTTTTTGGTGGTCTATAGAGTTTTGTATAATACTATCATGTCATTAGCCAATAGTGAAAAATACTTCTTAAGGGTTTTATTTCTTTTGGTTTAATTGCTGTGGCTGGGACTTCCAATACTATGTTGAACAAACGTGGTGAGAATGGACATCCTTGTCTTGTTCCTGACCTTGGGGAAAAGCTCCCAGTTTTTCCCCATTAACTACAATGTTTGTTGTGGGTTTTTCCATATGGCTTTATTATGTTGAGGTATATTCCCTCTAAACCTACTTTATTTTGGCTTTTATCATGAATGGATGTTGTACTTTGTCAAATACATTTCTGCATTTATTGAAATGATTATATGATTTTTATCTTTTATTGATGTCATATCACATTGATTTGCAAGGTATCAATCTTTTTAATGACAGACATTCTACGAGGGAAATATCTCTCATTGTGATTTTTGATTTGTACATCCCTGATACGTGATGTTGAGCACTTGTGGCAGTATTTGTTGGCTTAGAAAACAAGTCTACTTAGTTTCTCTGCCTATTTTTCAATTGGATTTATTTTTGCTATGAGTATATGAACTTCTTAATGTATTTTGATTATTAAACCCTTATCAGATGTATGATTTGTAAATATTTCCTTCGTCTTATAGGTTACCTTTTCCTTTTGAAGATGATTTCCATTCGCTGTGCAGAGCTTTTTTGGTTTGATGTAGTCCCACTTGTATATTTTTGTTTTTGATGCCTTTGATTTTAGTGTTCTAGAAGGAGTTCTAAGGTTTCGAGTCTTCTATTCAAGTTTGAGTTGATATCTATGTGCAGTGACAAGCAAGAGTCTAATTTCATTCTTTAGCATGTGGCTGTCCAGTTTTTCCAATACCAGTAATTGAAGAGACTATCCATTACCATTGTATATTCTTGGCTTCTTTGTCATAAATTTATTGACCATATAGGAATAGGTTTCTTTATGGGCTATGTATTATCTGATTTTATGTCAATTTCATACTGTTTTGATGAGTATAGTTTTGTACTCATCGATTGAAATCAGGAAATGTGATTCCTCCACTTTCTTCTTTCTCAAAGCTGCTTTGGCTGATATTTTGGACCTTTTGTGGTGGATCCATACAAATTTTGGGATTCTTTTTTTTCTGTGAAAAAGTTATTGGAATTTTGACAGGGATTGCATTGCATCTGTGGATCACTTTGGATTGTGTACATTTTAACCATATTCTCCCAATCCATGAGCACAGAATATCTTACCATTTATTTGTGCCTTCAATTTTTTGCCATTAATATCCTAGTTTTCATGTGTTCAGATATTTCATCTCTTGGTTAAATTTATTCCTAGGGGTTTTCTTTTCATTTATTTTAAATGGCCTTTTTCATTGAGATATAATTCACATATAACATTTTATTGCTTTCGAGTGTACAACATAATTTAATATTTGAATCTATAGTATGAGATAATCACAATGGGCTAATTAATATTTATCACCACACATAATTATAATTGTTTACTCTGAGCTTTTAAGATATCTCTCTTCATCATGCTGTACATTATATATCTTGTGACTTATTCTATAACTGGAAGTTTTTATCTTCTGAACTTCTTCACCACTCTCCACCCATGCCTCTGACAACCACCAATTTGTTCTCTATACCTATGAATTGTTTTTTTTTAAGGTTCCACGTATTAGTGAGTTTATATGATACTTGTCTTTCTCTGTCTGAATTATTTCACTTAGCATAATGTCCTCAAGTTTCATTCATGTTGTTATAGAGATATTTCCTTCTTATTTGTAGCTGAATATTTTATGATATGTATGTTGTATGCATACATGCGTGTGTGTGTGTGTGTGCACGCATGCACACATTTTCTTTTTCCACCCATCCTTGGATAGACACTTAGGTTGCTTTCTTGTCTTGGCTGTTATAATGCTGCAATAACCATGCAGGTACATTTATCTTTTGGAATTGGGGGTTTTTATTTTTGTGTATAAATACTCCGAAGTAGAATTGCTACATTACAGAGTTCTCTTTCTTTGAGGAACCGCCATATGGATTTCCATAGTGGCTGTTCCAATTTAAATTTTCATAACAAGGCGCAAGTGTTCCCTTTTTGCCACATTCTTGCCAACATTTGCTCTCTCCTGTCTTTTTGATGATAGTCATTCTAACATGTATGAGGTGATATCTCATTGTGGATTTGATTCACATTTTCCTGATGATTAGTGATGTGAGCACATTTTCATGTACCCATTGGCCACTTCTATGACTTTTGGGAAGATGCCTATTCAGTTTCTCTGCCCACTTTTATTCAGATTGTTTCTGTTTTTGCTATTGAATTGTATGTGTTTTGTTTTTGTCCTTTTGGATATTAGTCCCTTATCATATGTGTGGTTTGCAAACATTTTCTCCCATTTTGTAGGCTACCTTTTCATTTTGTTGACGGTTTCTTTTGGTATGCAGAATTTTTTTTAGTTTGATGTAACCCTAGGTTGTTTGTTTTTGCTTTTGTTGTCTTTATGGTGTCAAATCAAATTATCATTACTAAAGTTGATGTCAAGCAGATAAACTCCTAAAACTTTTTTTTATGAGTATTTTGGTTTCAGGCCTTATAGTCAGGTTGTAATATATATTGAGTCAATTTTTGTGTATAATGTATAACAGCCATTCTTTTCCATATGGGTATCGAGTTTTTCTAGCACCATTTATTGAAAAGACTATCACTTCCCCATTGTATATTCTTGACCTTTTTGTCATAAATTTATTGTCTATATATGTGCAGGTTAATCTTAGGGCTCTTTATTCTGTCTCGTTATTCTATGTATCTATTTTTATGCCAATACCATTCTCTTTTGATAAAGTATAGTTTTGTAATATAGTTTGTAATCAGGAAGTATCCTGCCTCTAGCCTTGTTCTTTCTCAAAGTTGCTTTGGCTATCTGGGTTTGGTTTTGGTTTTGGTTTCGGTTTCGTTTTGGTTTGGTTTGTAGGGGCTTGGAGGGTTTTTGTTGTTGTTTCTGTTCCATACAAATGTTAGAACTGTTGTGTTTCTGTGAAAAATGTCACCTGGAACATTGATAGAGATTGTATTGAATCTGTGCATTGTTTTCAGTAATATGCACATTTTCACAATATTCTTTTAATTGATGAGCATGAAAAATCTTTCCATTTATTTGTGTCACCTTCGGTTTCATTACTGTCTTTTGGTAGTCAGTGTACTGGTTTTTCACCTCCTTGGTTAAAATTATTAGTATTTTATTACTTTTGGTGCAATTGTAAATGAGAATATTTTCTTGACTTTTCTCTCTGATCATTGTGTAGAAATGCAACTTTTTTAATTTTTTTAATTTTTTACTCATTTTTGAGAGAGACAGAGTATGAGTTGGGGAGGGACAGAGAGAGGGAGAGACAGAATCGGAAGCAGGTTCCAGGCTCTGAGCTGTCAACACAGAGCCCGACATGGGGCTGGAACTTGTGAACCGTGAGATCATGACCTGAGCCAAAGATGGATGCTTAACTGACTGAGCCACCCAGGTGCCCCAGAAATGCAACTTTTTATGTACTGATTCTGTATCCTGCAACTCTACTGAACTTTTTAGTTCTAACCGTTTTTTGGGGTAGTGTATTTGGGTCCATATAATATTATGTCATCTGCAAACAGTGCGTTTTACCGATGTGGATGTCTTTTATTTCTTAACTCATTGTTGCGGCTAGGCCTTCCAGTACTATATTGAATTAAAGTGGTGAGAGCAGAGATCCTTGTCTTGTTCCCAATCTACTGTATTGTTTAAAAAAATTTTTTAATGGTTATTTATTTTTGAAAGAGAGACAGGCCGTGACTGGGGGAAGGGTAGAGAGGAAGACACAGAATCTTAAGAGGCTCCAGGCTCTGAGCTGTCAGCCCAGAGCCAGATGCAGGGCTCGAACCAATGAACCATGAGATCATTACCTGAGCCGAAATTGGACGTTTAACTGACTGAGCCACCCAGGCACCCCTCTACTGTATTGTTTAATTTGGTTTGTTAAGGGGATTTTCTTTTTAAATTTCTAATTCTCTGAAAGAATTGTCTAATTTAGTGTTAATTCTGTTTTATAAATGTTTGGAAGAACTCATGAATGAGACCTTCTGAGCCTAAAGTTTTCCTTATGGGAAGACTGTTAATTACAAATCCAATTTATTTACTATTATTCTGATTTTTCTATTCTTGTGCCAGTTAAAGTCAGTCACCACTGACATTTTTGCGGAATGTATCAGTTTCATCTAACTCATCAAACTCTGTTTAAACCTCCTTATAATGTACTTTTAATATTTCAAAAGTTTGCAACAGGAGCTATAAAGTTGTTTCCTTTTGTAATCCTAATATGAGATATTTGTGTTTTCTACCTGTTTTCTTTCAATCTATTTTGGATTTTATTAACTTCATTACTCCTTTCCAAGAACAAACACTTAGCTTTATTGATCATCTTTCTCTGTTTTATTCTCTTACTTTTACTATTTCCTTCTTCTCTTTCATGAAGTTGAATTATTTTTTCTTATTCTAACTTGAGATATATGCTTAGCCCATTTGTTTTCAGATCTTGTTGTTTAGAAACATAAAATTAAGGCTATAAACTATACTCTATGCCTGGCTTTAACTGCATTTCACTGCTCTATTAGTGGCATCAGTATCTTTCTGTCTTTGTATACATAAACCTATGTTTTATCACTTATGTAAGAAGTAATATTTCATCTTTCATTTACCTCCAATTATAAGCCTCTAAAAGATTTTTAAAGCTATATGTATACATTAATTTGATTTAAAGGGGGGAATTTCAATTTCCCATTGTATAGAGGACATTTGAGAAAGATGTGCACACTTGCCTACACTCTTTTGTTCAAATTTTATTATACTCTTAATCAAAATATAGCTGAAATATATGAGTTTCTGGTGTACAATGTAGTGATTTGACAATTACATACATTATAAAATGTTCACTATGATAACTATAGGTACCATCAGTCACCATACAAAGTTATTATAATCTTATTGGCTATATTCCCTGGTACTTTTCATCACTGTGACTTATTTTTTTGTAAATAGTAAATCGTACATCTTAATATCCTTCACATATTTAGGCCATATTTAGCAACCACCAGTTCTCTGTATTTTGAGTCTGTTTCTGCTGCTTTTGTTGGTTCATTTATTTGTTTTGCTTTTTGGATTCCATATATAAATAGAAGCATATGGTAATTGTCTTTCTCTGACGTATTTCACTTAACATAATACCCTCTAGTTCCATCCATGTTGTCTCAAATGGCAAGATTTCATTCTAAGTAATTTTTCATTGTGTGTGTATATATATATATATATATATATATATATATACACACACACATACATACCACATCTTCTTTAACCATTCATGTATTGAATGACACTTAGATTGCTTTCATATTTGAGTTATTATAAGTACTTCTGCAATAAACATAGCAATGCATCTCTGTTTTCAAATTTTTATTTTTGTTTTCTTCAAGTAAATATCCAGCAGTGGACTTAGTAGATGGTATGCTATTTCTAATTTTAATTTTTTGAGGAATCTCAGTATCTTAAACCACGTTGGCTGCATCATATTCCCACCAAGAGTACTTGAAGGTTCCATTTCTCAGCATTCTCATCAAGTATTTCTTCTCTTTTTGATATTAGCCAATCTGACTGGGAGAGGCAATAGGTCATTGTGGTTTTGATTTGCATTTTCCTGATGATTAATGATATTGAGTACCTTTGCATGTGTCTCTTGGCCATCTGAATGTCTTCTTTGGAAAAATGTCTATTCAGGTCTTCTGCTCATTTTCATTGGGTTATTTGTCTTTTAAGGGTTGAGATGTATGACTTGATGTCTTTATATATTTTGGATATTAACTAGTTATCAAATAGATCATTTACACATAAACTGTCCCATTCAATAGGTTGAATTTTTGTTTTATTGATGGTTGCTTTTAATATGCAAAAACTTGTTAGTTTGATGAAGTCCCAATGGTTTGTTTTGCCTTCACATGGGTAGAGTGATGCAGAAAAATAATGCAAGTTCAAGGTCCAAGAATTCACCGTGTATGTTTCCTTTTATGAGTTTTATGACTTTAGGTCTTACATTTAGGTCATCATCCCATTTTCAGTTTTTGTGTATGGTGTAAATGGTCCAGTTTGATTATTTTGCATGTAGCTGTCCAATTTTCGCAACACCATTAATTGAAGAGTTCGTCTTTTTTTCTCAGCCTATATTTGGGCCTTCTACATCTTATATTAGTTGGCCATAAAGTGTTGTTTATTTCTGGACTCTTTAATTGCATTGGTTTGTGTGTTAGTTTGTGCCAATATTATCCTTTTTTGATTCCTATAGCTTTTGCTGTTTAGTTTGAAATTGAAGATTATGCTACTTATAGCTTTGTTCATTATTTTCAAAATGACTGTGGCTATTCAGAGTCTTTTGTGGTTCCATAGAATTTTGGGGATTATTTATTCTATTTCTGTGAAATGCTGTCGGTATTTTGATAAGAATTTCATTGACTCTGTAGATTTCTTTGGTTAATGTAGAAATTTTCACAAAATTTATTCTAATCAATGAGTGCAAAATATCTTGCCATTTATTTGTTTCATCTTTTTTCTTTCATTAATGTCTTTTAGCAGTCAATGTAAGGGTTTTTCACTTCCTTGGTTAAATTTGTTACTAGTATTCTTTTTGATGCAGTTGTAAATGGGAGATTTTTAAATTTCTCCTTAGATCATTCATCATTATTGTACAGAAATGCAACTTTTTTATATTGACTTGTTTATCCTGCAAATCTACTGAATTCATTTATTAATTAAAGTGTTTTTGTGGTGTCTTTAGGGTCCATGCATAACATCCCGTCATCTGTGAATTGCGACAATTTTACTTCTTCCTTACTAATGTAGATGTGTCTGTCCTTGTTTGGTTGCTGCAGTGCAGCTAGGACTTCGAGTACTATGTTGAATAAAAGTGGTGAGAGTGGTTATCTGTCTTGTTCCTGATCTCAGAGGAAAACTTTTGCCTTTTCACCATTGAGCATGATGTTAGCTGTGACTATTTCATATACAGCCTTTACTATGTTGATGGATGGTTCCTATAAACCCACCTTGTTGAGTTTTTATCAGGAACAGAGGTTTCACTTTGTCTAATGCATTTTGTGCACCTACAGATATAATCATATGGCTTTTATCCCTCCTCTTATTAATGTGATGTATCCCATTGATTTGTGGCTATTAAGCCATCCTTGCATCACTGGAATAAAACACACTTGACTGTAGTGAATGGTTTTTCTAATATTTAATTTCACACTTGATCATAGTGAATAGTTTCTCTAATATTTAATTTGGTTTGCTAATATTTTATTGAGGATTTTTACATCTATGTTTCACCAGGGATATTGGCCTGTAGGTTTGTTTTGTTTGTTTGTGTGGTTTTGGTATCAGGGTAATGCTGGCCTCATGGAATGAGTTTGGAATTCTTACCTCCTATTTTTTTGGAATACTTTAAGAAGAATAGATATTAAATCTTTAAATGTTTGGTAGAATTCCTGTGAACCTATCTGATGCTGTACTACTTTTGTTTGTTGGGGGTTTTATTACTGATTCAATTTACTACTGATTTGTCTTCACATTTTTTATTTCTTCCTGATTCAGTTTTGAAATATGGTATGTTTCTAGAAATGTATCCATTTCTAGGTTGTCCAATTTGTTGGAATATATTTTTATATTCTTAACATACTTTATATTTCTGTTGGTTATTATTTCTCCTTTTCACTTCTGATTTTACTTATTAAGCCAACTGGCTCTTGGTTTCATTGATATTTTGTATTTTTTAGTCTCTATTTACACTCTTTTTATTATTTACTTCTAACTTTGAGTTTTGCTTACCCTGTTTTTCTAGTTTCTTTAAATGTAAGTTTAGATCGTTTATTTGAAGTTTTTCTGATTTCTTTAGATTTATTTTTTTAATGTTTTTATTTATTTTTGAGACAGAGAGAGACAGAGCATGAGCAGGGGAGGGACAGAGAGAGAGGGAGACACAGAATCTGAAGCAGGCTCCAGGCTCCGAGCTGTCAGCACAGAGCCTGACGCAGGGCTCAAACTCACAGACTGTGAGATCATGACCTGAGCTGAAGTCAGACACTCAACCGACTGAGCCACCCAGGTGCCCCTGAAGTTTTTCTGATTTCTTGAAGTAGGCCTGTATCAGTATATATTTCCCTCTTGGAATTTGCTGTGTTTCCCATTTTGAATCACCGTGTTTCCATTTTCATTTGTCTTTGTGTATTTTTATTTCTTCTTTGATTTTATCATTGACTCATTTTTTTTAATAGCATGTTGTTAACCTACAAGTTTTTTTCTTGTAATTGATTTCTAGTTTCATGTCATTGTGGTTAGAAAACATGCTTATATGACTGCCATGTTCTTAAATTTATTGAGACTTGTTTTGCTGCCTAACACGTGATCTGTCCTGGAGAATGTCTTATGTGCACTTGAAAAGGAAGTATATTTTGCGGCTTTGGAGTGGAATGTTCTATACATGTTAAATCCATTTAGTCTAGGGTGTCATTCAAAGTCTGTTTCCTCACTTGTTTTCTGTCTGGATGATCTGTTCATTGATGTGTGTGAAGTGTGAAAGTCCCCTTCTATTTTTGTATTACTATCAAGTTTTCCCTTCAGGTCTGTTAATATTTGCTTTGTATATTTAGGGGCCTCTACATTGGGTGCATAGATATTTATAATTATTGTATTATCTTGTTGGATTTGTCCCTTTATCATTATGTGGTGCTTTTCTTTGTCTCTTGATACATTCTTTTTTTTTAGTCTTTTTTTTTCTTTTTCTTTTTTTTTTTTTTTACTACTCTGGCTTCTTTATTCCAGTTTCATCTCCATGGTATATTTTTTGTCACAGACTATGAGTCTGGAGTTCTCTCTTGTCCAGCAAGAGAACAGATGCAGAACTGAATACCAGAGAGGCTAATGTTTGGGCGGAGGCAAGAGCCCCAAACAGGCGTTTCGTCTCTGTATTTATTGAGCTCTCAAGATCTTACACACCTGGTGAATGTGAAGAAAACAATCAGGTAGTAATCATTAACTTGTGTGATTAAGAAGCAAAGGGCGGGGGCAAGTGGTGTTTGTGATCAAGGTATATTGGCACCATATGGAAAGTAATTTCCTGCAGGTGATGTAACAAGTTACTCGTGATCCCATTATGATATCTCATTAGCTAACCTCAGACGTTTTCGTCCTGTGGTGGCAGCTTTCCACCCTAAGCTTTTTCCTAACCCATATATGTAAGTAGAACCTATTTCTCCACAGTATATATTTTCCCCACCCTCACTTTCAGTCGTATGTGTCTTTAGATCTGAAGTGAGTCTCTTTAGGCAGCCTATAATTGGGTCTTTTAAATCCATTTAGTCACCATCTAGTCTTTTGATTGGAGCATTTAATCCATTGACATTTAATTATTAAGTATATACTTGGATTTTTTTTGTTTTCTGACTGTTTTTATAGTTATTCTCTATTTCATTCTTTCTCTTTTCCTTGTGGTTTGGTGTCTTTATTTAGTGTTATGCTTGAATTCCTTTTCATTTTTGTGTCCATTTTAGATTTGTGGTTACCATTCATTCACATATAACATCTATGTGTATGGCAATCTGTGTTAATGATTAATGGTCACTTAAATTCCAACACATTCTAAAAGCATAAATTTTGACTCCCTTCCCACACTTTATTTGTAGTATTATATTTTACATTTTCTTATTTTGTGCGCCCCTTTAGTTATTTTAGTAGATATAATTTAGTAGATATAATAGTAGATATTTAGTAAATATAATTAGTGGATATAATTTAGTATAGTAAATATAATTGTCTTTGTGTTTCAATCACTATTCTGGCTTAATGAGTGCTTATTCTACAACCTTCACTGTACGTGTGCTTACACCAGTGAAATTTGTTTCTTTCATAATTTTCTTTTCACTAATTTCATAATTCTGGGTTTACATTTTCCCCTTTTAAAAGTCCTTTTAACATTTGTTATCAGGAAAGTTTAGTGGCGATGAAATTCCTTTAACTTTTGTTTGGAAAAATCTTTCCTCTCCTTCAATTCTGAATGATAACATTGCTGGGTAGAATATTGTTGGTTGTAGGTTTTTTTTCTTTCAGCACCTGAAATATATCCTGCCACTCCCTTCTGGTCTGAAAGTTTCTGCTAAAATATGAGCTAATAGCCTTATGGGGCTACAACTGTATGTAACTATTGTTCTTTTCTCCTACTGATTTTAGAATTTTTCTCTTTATCTTTTAAGTCTCTTCTGTGGGCCTCTTTCGGTTTATCTCATTGGACATCTCTGATTTCTGGGGTTTGTGATTGTCTGTTACTTACCCTAGATTAGGAAAATAAATAAATTATCTGCCTTTTACTTTTTTCCTTCTGGGATTCCTATAATATATATGAATGTTATTACACTCGAAGATGATTAGAGGTCCCTTAGACTATTCTTGTTATTTTATTCCTTTTTTGTTTTCAGCTTGGCTGCTTTCCATTACCCTCTCCTCCAGATTGTTGATCTGTACTTCACTCTCTAATCTGTTGTTGATTCCCTCTACGCTCCTTTTCCTTGAAGTTATTTCATTCTTCAGCTCTGAGTAGTTCTTTTTAAATATTTTCTCTTTGCTGAAGTTCTGAGTTTATACACTCTTCTCCCAAGTCTGGTGAGGTTTTTGGGTTTGGTGAGTAATTTTATGACCATTACGTTGACCTCTTTATCAAGCATATTGATTATCTCTATTTTGATTAACTTTTCCTGAGATTTGATCTTGTCCTTTTATTTGGACCATGTTTCTCTACATCCTCATTCTGTCTGAGTCTCTGTTTATATGTATTAAGTTAGCAACACCTCCTTGTCTTGGAAGTAATTGTGTAAAAAGGTCGTGTGGTGACTTGTAGCACAACATCCCTGGTCACCATAATCAGGTGCTCTAGGGGTGTCTCCTGTGCAGGCTGCATGCACACTCCTGGTATGGTGAAGCTATAGTTCCTGGCATAACACCGGTGAGTAGGTCTGGCCTTCATCCAGCTGACTGCAAAGAGCTGCTTCATCTTCTGGGAAGTGCTGCTGGGCAGGAGTTACTGCCCCACACAACTGAGAGGCAGTACTGCAGCCCTCGGGGTTGGTCCTCTGCCTGGTTGGTTGTGATTAGCCACTGCACAGCAGCAGGAACACTGAGGGACAGGGCTTGCTTCCTGCACGGCCAGCTAAGAAGCCTGTCCACAGGAACAGTAGGAACAATGGTGTGTGGAATGAGCTTTTCTTCTCCTCAGGCATCTCCAAAGGAATCACTTTGGAGTAGCACTAGTCTTGTCCATGGTGTCTGATAAGGTTAGTAGGACGGGAGCCTACTTTTGAGGGTTTTTTTCAGGAAGTGCTCACAGAGGAACACAGGAGCAGGGCAGATGGAACTTTCAAGGAAGATGGAGATTGTTACAATTGGCTTCCACAAAGGGGCGCCTGGGTGGCTCAGTCAGTTGAGCGTCTGACTTCGGCTGAGGTCATGATCTCATGGTCTGTGAGTTCAAGCCCTGCGTCGGGCTGTGTGCTGACAGCTCAGAGCCTGGAGCCTGCTTCTGCTTCTGTGTCTCCCTCTCTCTTTGCCCCTAACCCACTCGCATTCTGTCTGTCTCTCTCAAAAATAAATACACATTAAGAAAAAATAAATGAAAAAAAAATTGGCTTCCACAAGCATCTGGCTATCTAATCTCTTGAAGGGCTGGGAAAATGACACCTACTTGCACTTTTCTTCCTGGAGAAATCTTCAGCTCCCTGCCATGGTGGCACATGTCATAAATTAGGCAATATATCTCCTTTTTGTATACCCTAGGTGCTTTTCAAACTGCTACTTCTTGGCTGTGCCTCATGCAGTTATTTATCATGCTGGCTCTTTAAAGGAAGAGACGTGGTTTCCTATAACCCTTCAGCTCTTCTAGAGTTAAGCCTTGCTGGTTTTCAAAGCCAAACGTAGGGATTCCTCTATTCACTTCAGGTCCCCAGGGCCAGGGGTGCCCAGTACGGTGTCTGATTCCCTTGCTCTTCTGTGTTTGTGATGTCTCCTCCATTTATGATTAGTCAAGCTAGGAATTTTCTACCTGCCTACGTATCTGTCAGTCCTACCTTTATTATGTGGCCTTCTCTCTAGAATTATCTGTAGAAGATCTGTTCTGGTAACTTTCAGATCATTTTCAGAGTGAGTTATAATACATGTTGTTGCCTTGGTGTGTCTGTGAGATGCGGTAGTTCAGAATTTTCTCACTCTGAGATGTTCCCCCTCTCTCAGCTCTTCTTTAAATGTTTGGTAGAATTTGCCTGTGAAGACATCTGGTCCTAGACTTTTGTTTCTTGGGAGTTGCTGGGTTTTTTTTTATTATTATTACTGACTCAATTTTATTACTGGTAATCAGTATATTGATTTTTTTTTCTGATGCAGCCTTGGAAGATATGATTATAGAAATTTATCCATTAGCTACTTTGTTTGTTGGCATATAGCTTTTTATGGTATTCTCTTAGATTCATTTCTATTTCTGTGCTAGGTTGTAACTTCTGTTTGATTTCTTATTTTATTTGAGCTCTCTTTTGTTTATATTTTTCTTGAAGTATAATTAACATAATGTTATATTAGTTTCAGGTGTACAACATACTTATTCAGCATTCTATACATTGCTCAGTGAACAGCTCGATAAATGTAGCCACCACCTTTCACCAAAGTTATTACAATATTCGGGACTATATTCACTATGTTTTACTTTTCAACTTGTCTTTCATCCACAATTTACTGTATCCATGTTTTATAGTTTTCAGAGTATAGGTCTTCCACCTCTTTGGTTAAGCTTATTGGTAGGTGTTCTTTTTGGTGCAATTGTGAGTGGAATTGCTTCTTAATTTCTCTTTCTACTGCTTTGTTATTGGTGTATAGAAATGCAACAGATTTCTTTATATTAATTTTGTGTCCTGCAACTTTACTGAAGTTATTGAGCAGTTCTAATAGTTTTTTGGTGGAATCTTTAGGGTTTTTTAATACCTACTATCTGGTAATCTGCAAATAGTGATACTTTTGCTACTTCTTTACCAATTTGGATGCCCTTATTTCTTTTTCTTGTCTGATTGTTGCAGGAGGACTTCCAGTAGTAGGCTAAATTAAAGCAGTAAGAGTGCACTTCCTTGTCTTGTTCCTAATCTCAGAGGGGAAGCTTTCCTTTTCTCACCATTGAGTATGATATTAGCTGTGAGATTTTCATATATGTTCTTTATTATGTTGAGGTATATTCCCTCTAAACCTACTTTGTTGAGAGTTCTTATTATGAATGGATGTTGTATTTTGTCTAATGCTTTTACTGCATCTACAAAGATGATTACATCAAGGTTTTTAATCCTTCCTCTTGTTAATTTGATGTATCACATTGATTGACTTGCAAATTTTGAGTCATACTTGAATCCCTGGAATACATCCCCTTGATTGTGCTGAATAATTTTTCAATGTATTGTTGAATTTAGTTTGCTAATATTTTGGTGAGGGTTTTTGCATCTATGTTCTCAGATATACTGGAGCATATAATATATATGCATATATGTGTGTGTGTGTGTGTGTGTGTGTATATATATATATAAAGAGAGAGAGAGAGAGAGAGAGAGAGATGTGTCTTGTTCTGGCTTTGGTATCAGGATAATGCTTGCCTCATAAAATGAATTTGGACTTTTTCCTACCTCTTGGTTTTTTTTTTAATAGTTTCAGAAAAATACATACTAACTCTTCTTTAAATGTTTGGTATAATTCACTTGTGAAGCTCTCTAATCTTGGGCTCTTGTTTGTTGGGAGTTTATTTTATTACTGATTCCCTTTCATTACTAATAATTGGTTGGTTCAAATTTTCTCTTTCCCCCAGCTTTAGTTTTGGGAGATGATATGTTTCTTGGAATTTATCTAATTCTTCAGAGTTGTCCAATTTGTTGGCACATAAGTTTTCATAATATTCTCTTGTAATCCTTCGTATTTCTTTGGTGCTAGTTATTTCTCCTTTTTTATTTCTGGCTTTTTTGCACCCTCTCTTTTTTTACTGATCAGTCTGACTAATGGAGTATCCATTTTTCAAAAAAAAACCAGCTCTTCATTTTATTAATCTTTTATATTGTTTTTTTAGTCTCTAATTTATTTCTGCTGTAATATTTTTCCCTTCTGTCTTTGAGCTTTGCTCTTTGTCTAGTTATTTTAGGTGTAAGGTTAGGTTAAGGTTTTTCTTATCTCTTGAGATAGGCCTGTATTGCTATAAAGTTCCCTCTTAAAACTGCTTTTGCTGTGTCCCACAGATTTTGAACCATTTCATTTTCATTTGTCTCCATGTTTTTAATTTTCTCTTTAATTTCTTGGTTGAATAATTTATTGCTTAGTAGCCTGTTGTTTACCCTCCATGTATGTGTGTCCTTTCCAGATTTTATCTTGTAACTATTTCTACTTTCAAGCTGTTCTGGTGAAAGAAGATCATAGCTTCCACATTCGTGTTTCCAATTTTTTTTCTTTATAATTGATTTCTAGTTTTATACCATGTGGTCAGAAGACATGCTTATATGATTTCAATGTTCTTAAATGTATTGAGTCTTGTTTTGCTGCCCAACGTGTGATCTATCCTGAAAAATGTTCCATGTGTACTTGAAAAGAATGTGTATTCTGTTTGGGGATGCAATGTTCTGTATATATCTGTTAGGACCATTGGTCTAGTGTGTCATTCCAAGCCACTGTTGACTTTTCTGTTGGATGATATATCCATCAATGTAAGTGGGGTGTGAAAGTCCCCTACTATTATGGTATTACTGTCATTTTATCTCTGTTTATATTTGCTTTATATATTTATGTGCCCCTGTGTTGGGTGTATAGATATTTACAGTTGTTATATCATCTTGTTGCATTGATCCTTTTATTATTATGTAATGCACTTTGCTTTTGCTATTTTCTTTGTTTTAAAGTCTACTTTGTCTGATATGTAATTACTATTATTTCAGTTTGTTTCCTTCCCCCCCGCCCTTACTCCATAGATATGTCCAGCCCTCACTTCTAGTCTATATGTGTCTTTAGGTATAAAGTGAGTCTCTTGTAGTCAGTCTATAGATGGATCTTGGTTTTCTATGCATTTAGGCACCCTATGTCTTCTGATTGGAACATTCAGTACATTTACATCTAAAGTAATTATTAACATGTATTTACAGCCATTTTTTCATTGTTTTCTGATTATTCTTTTTTTTTTCTTTTTTGCTTGATTCATTCCTTTTATTTACCACTTTTCAAAATAATGCATTAGGGTTTTTTTTTTAATTTTTATTTAAATTCCAGTTAGGGGTGCCTGGGTGGCTCAGTCAGTTAACTGCCCAACTTTGGCTCAGGTCATGATTCATGGTTCATGGGTTCAAGCCCCGCATCAGGCTCTGTGCTGACAGCTCGGAGACTGGAGCCTGCTTTGGATTCTGTGTCTCCCTTGCTCTTTCTCTGCCCATCTCCTGCTTGTGCTCTGTCTCTGTCTGTCTCTCTGTCTCTCTCAAAAATAAACGTTAAAAAAATTTAATGATAAATTCCAGTTAACTTACAGTGTAATATTTATTAGTTTCACGTGTACAATAGAGTTGATTCCACACTTCCATAAAATATCCAGTGCTCATCACAACAAGTGCACACCTTAATCCCCATCACCTATTTAACCCAACAGCCCCCCCCCCTCCACTCTGGTAACCGAGTTCGTTCTCTACAGTTCTCCAACAAGGTGATCCTCTATCTCTGACTTATTCTTTTTTATGTTTCTTTGTTGGAATTCTTAGTTCTTAGTAGAGGTATTTTACTTTTTCTCAAATCCTGTGAGAAAAGTAATAGTCATATGACCAGGTGACCATTACTTGAATTCTTTATCAGGCATATATTTTTTAATGTTTGTTTTTTAGAGAGAGAGAGAGAGAGAGAGAGAGAGAGTGTGAGCAGGGGAGGGGCAGAGAGATGGAGACACAGAATCTGAAGCAGCCCCAGGCTCTGAGCTGTCAGCACAGAGCCTGAAGTGGGGTCAACCCATGAACCGTGAAATCATGGCCTGAACTGAAGGCAGATGCTCAACCAACTGAGCCACCCAGGAGCCCCATCAGGCATATTTCTAATGTCCCTTTCATTTACATTTTTTTGCTGTGACATTGTTATGTTCCTTTATTTGGAGCATATTTGTCTTTCTTCTCATTTTGTTTAACTCTGCTTCTATGTATTCAGGAGTTGAGTTATATGTCCTGGTCTTGAAAGTAGTGTCCTTGTATAAAACACGTCCTCTGGCGCTCTGGTCACCAGAACAAGGTGCTTCAGAGGTGTCTTCTCTATGGACTATGTGTGCCCTTCTATTGTTCGGTCAACCCCCGTGACCTGCATTGCCTGCCGTGGGTGCAACTGAGCAGGATTTGGTCTCTGTGCCTTTGATAGACCTTCTAAGGCCACAGCAGATTTGGAGGTATGTGGGGTCAGCCCTCAGTCTAGTTGCATGCAGTTAGCCTGTGTGGGACAGTTTCACGGCACACCAGACAGCAGGACCTTTTCCCCACAGGGCCAGCTGAGAGGCGTTTGTTGCAGGGCTGGGCTGGCAGAGTAAATGTTTGCAGTTAGCATCTCTATCACAGCTGCAGGTGCACCAACTGGCAGGAGTCATTTTCCTGCACAGCCAGCAAAAGGCTCAGCTTCTAGAACTGTAGGTGGGCTGGTAAATGGGATTACCTTCCTCTTTCTTTAGGGCCGAGCCACTTTGGAGTACAGCACTTGTCCCTGCCAGGGCTGTTTATACGGTGTAGTGGGGCAGTAGCCACTTTGGAGAGTTGTCTAGTGAGGCAGGTAGGTTGGATGGGTAGGTCTGGAGGGGAATGGCAGGGCAGCAGACGTGGTTCTAGCAAGAGAGTGTTCATGCTGGCTCCCACAAGCATCTGGACATCTAAGCTTGGGAGAAGAAGAGAAATGGTCTGTGACAGAACTTATTGGGGAAATCTCCTGAAGATACCTGGCCCTCCAGTGCACATTCTGAAATTCGTAAATAAATCTTCATGTATACCAAAGTGCCTTCCAACCTACTGCTTCTGTGCTATGTCTCCAGCCAAGTCATTGATACTGGCCTGTTTTCAAGGTGGGGACTTTGTTTCTTATTGCCCTTCAGCTCTCCCAGAGTTAAGCTGTTAAGAGTTAATGTATTTGCAATCAAGTCCCACTGATTTTTTAAGTATCTGGAGATAATACCCCACTCATTTAAAAGTTGTCTGAGTTAAGCCTAACTGGTTTTCATAACAGGTGTTATGGGGCCTCATCTTTCCAGTGTGGGTCCTCATCACCTCAGGTGCCTAACGTGGTGTCTGATTCTCTCACTTCTCTGTGCTTGTGACATCCCTTGCATTTGTGGTTTGTCTGGCCAGGGGTTTGGTTTCCAACCACATCTCCATGCTCCTGCCCTTTTTGATATGGCCTTCTGTGTATAATTAACTGTGGAAGGTCCATTCTGCTAGTCTTCGAGTCATTCTTAGAGTTAGTTGCATACACGTAGCTGTTATATCACTGTCTCTACGAGACATGATTAGCTCAGGATTCTTCCACTCTGCTTCCTGAATGTCTTTTAATGTTTTGTTTGTTTTGCTCTAAGGAAAAATTTTATCTTTTTCCACTTTTAATGAGATGTAATTCATATATAGCACTAAACTTTAAGAGGTACAACATGATTTGGCTTACATAGGTAGAAAAAATTACCACAAATTTAGTTAAGATCTATCATCTCCTATAGATACAAAAAAAAAAAGAAGTAATCATTTTTCCATTGTGATTAGAACTTTTGTGGGGTCTTAACTTCCTAATACACCATACAGCAGTGTTAACTTTATTCATCATGTTCTACACTACATCCTTAGTACTGGTCTTTGTACCTTTTGACCACCTTATCCAATTTCCCTCCTATAATAGTTCATCTCTATTAACCATAAATCTGATCTCTTTTACTATTATTTTGGCTTTGAATTTTTTGTTTGCTTGTTTCTTATTTTTCCTATTTAAAAAGTATTTAGTTTTAAGTTTTTATTTAAATTCCAGTTATTAATATAGAGTCTAGAAGACCTACAGATGGCCAACACCTGAAAAGATGCCCAACATCACTCATCATCAGGGAAATGCAAATCAAAACTACAATGTGCTATCGCCTCAAAAAGCCTGTAAGAATGGCCAAAGTCCACAACACAAGAAACAACAGATGTTGGCAAGGATGTGGAGAGAGGTGAACCCTCATGCACTGTTGGTGGGAATGCAAACTGGTGCAGCCACTCTGAAAATCAGTATGGAGTTTCCTCAAAAGTTTAAAAATAGAACTACCCTATAATCCAGCAACAGCACTGCTACATATTTACCCAAAGAATACAAAAATACTAATTCAAAGGGATATATACACCTTGATGTTTATAGAAGCATTATCTACAATATCCAAATTATGGAAACAGCCCAAGTGTTGACTGATGCTTGTTTTTTTAGATTACACATATACGTGAGATCATATCGTACACATGAGTATTTGTCTATTTCTAACTTGCTTGACTTAGTGTCAGCAAAGTTCATCCATGTTGTTATAAATGGCCATATTTCCTTCTTTCTGATTAATAGTCCATATATATGTATGTGTGTATATATATACACACATGCGTGTGTATATGCATTTCACAACTTTTTTACTTATGCATCTGTTGATGTACACTTAGGTTTGTTCCAGTGTCTTGGCTGTTGTAAATTATGTTGCTGTGAACATGGGAATGCAGCTATCTTTTCAATATGGTGTTTGTTTCCTTCAGATATATTCCCAGAAGTGGAATTGCAGGCTCATGCAGTAGGTCCATTTTTAATTTTTGGAGGAATCTCCATATTGTTTTCCATTGTTGCTATGCCAGTTTACAATCCTACCATCAACAGTACACAAGAGTTCCCTTTTCTTCATGTCTTCACACCCTCCACATCTAGCATTTGATAGCTATGGTCTTTGATGATAGCCATTTAAGATGTATGAGGTGATATCATTGTGCTATTGATTTGCATTCCCCTAGTGATTAGTGATGTTGAGTACCTTTTCATGTACCCCTTGGCTATTCTATACACCTATTTAGGTTCTTTGCAGATTTTTTTTTATGTTTTTTTTTCTATGATTTTATTTTTATTTTTTATTTATTTAAATCCATACGCTTACAGCTTTTTTTGTGTGTGTGGTTGTTTAATAATTTCAGGAATAGAACTTAGTGACTCATAACTTACCTATAACACCCGGTGCTCATCCCAATAAGTGCCCTCCTTAATGCCTCTCACCCCTTTAGCCCTTCCCCTCATTCAACACCCCACCAGCAACCCTCAGTTTGTTCTGTTTTTAAGAATCTCTTATGGTTTATCTCTCTGTTTTTGTCTTATTTTTGCTTCCCTTCCCTTATGTTTATCTGTTTTGTATCTTAAATTCCACATGAGTGAAATCATATGATACTTGTCTTCCTCTGATATATTTTGCTTAGCATAATACACCATACTTCCATCCATATTGTTGCAAATGGCAAGATTTCATTCTTTTTCATCGCCAAGTAATACTCTGTGTGTGTGTGTGTGTGTGTGTGTGTGTGTGTATGTATCACATCTTTATCCATTCATCAGTTGATGGACATTTGGCCTCTTTCCATACTTTGCTATAATCATTGGGGTGCATTTGCCCCTTCAAATCAGCACTCCTGTATCTTTTGGATAAATACCTAGTAGTGCAATTGCTGGGTCAGAGGGTAGTTATATTTTTAAATTTTTAGTAACCTCCATACTGGTTTCCAGAGTGGCTGCACCAGTTTGTTTTCCCATAAGCAGTGCAAAAGGGTTCCTCTTTCTCCACGTCCTCACCAACATCTGTTGTTGCCTGAGTTATTAATTTTAGCCATTCTGACAGGTATGAGGTGGTCTCATTGTGGTTTTGATTTGTATTGCCCTGATGAGTGATTCTGAGCAGTTTTTCATGTGGCTGTTAGGCATCTGGATGTCTTCTTTGGCAAAGCAACTGTTCATGTCTTTTGCTCAGTTCTTCACTGGGTTATTTGTTTTTTTGTGTGTTGAGTTTGATAAATTCTTTTTAGATTTTGGATACTAGCCCTTTATCAGATATGTCATTTGCAAATATCTTCTCCCATTCTGTTGGTTGCCTTTTAGTTTTGCTGATTGTTTCCTTTGCTGTGAAGAAGCTTTTTATCTTGATAAGGTCCCAATAGTTCATGTTTGCTTTTGTTTCCCTTGAGTCTGAAGACATGTCAAAGAAGTTGCTGTGGCCAAGGTCAAAGAGGTTGTTGCCTGTGTTCTCCTCTAGGATTTTGATGGCTTCCTGTCTTACATTTAGGTCTTTCATCCATTTTTAGTATATTTTTGAGTATGGTATGAGAAAGTGGTCCAGGTTCATTCTTCTGCATGTGGCTGTCAGTTTTCCCAACACTGCTTGCTGAAGAGACTGTCTTTTTTCCATTGGATATTCTTTCCTGCCTTGTCAAAGATTAGCTGGCCCTATGTGGAGTTATTTCTAGAGTGTATTGTAAGTCCTAGAGGGCAAATGGGGTAGTAGCTGAAATGTCAGCAATGTTCTGGTCTCAAGGCTGTCGAGCACAATAGCATTATGAGATACAAAGCCCCATGATCCCCCAGAGGACAATTAGATACAAAATCTGCTGTAACTCCCTGACACTCCTTGAAACTTCTTGTACTCCCTGCATGCCTTCACGTAGCCACCAGGTGCATGTGTAGTTAACGTCTAAAGATCCTTTATGTTCTCTTCCCATGCTTTGATATTCTTTGATACTCCTATCTAAGAAAACATGAAATAAAGGCTACATGCAGTCTGCTGCCGCTGCTCTCTTGCAGAGGCAGTCCTGCACGTCCACTCAATCTAGTGTCTGAGAATTCCTTCCTCAGTAAGTGGCCATTAGTGGTCCCCAAACAGAGACCAGAAGAATCTACTGGTTTCTGACCATCTACGTGGTCTCTCAAGCCTGAGAAAGGGAAAGGACATCCACTCATCCAGGTAGGAACTAGGGCACTCGATGCCTGCAACTAGAGGATAAGAGTATCCCTAATCTTTTCTGTTCCATTCAGGTGTGTGGAATCCCTCATCTTCTTGTTTCTTTTACTTCACTTTCATGTTCACTTGTCATGGGGGTTCCACTATCTGAACAGCAGAATACACATAAGGAGAACTCCATGTGCTTTTGTGCTCATCAGGATGTAATGTCCCAAAAAAAGATTTAACCCAGTTGCCTTCCATAATTTCTCAGCAATGCCCATGGTACCCTGCTAAGGGGTCCCTTGAAATGGCCAGTTGGGAGCACACAGGGCACTGGTTAAAAAATGCTCTTGTCCCAGGAAATATCTCTCATTTACACACTTGGAACCTTGGCCACATTGCCATTCATGCTTTACAAGAAAAACCTGATAAAAATGGTTGGCAGGACTTCATTCCTCCACCCTGTAACCTACTGCCTCCACCTCCTCCTGTTTCTGCACCACCTCGGGTGCAGCCTGTATCGACATGTCTCTGGCACCACCAGCTCCTCCTCCCCCACTCGCTGTCAAGGAGCAAAGAGCACCCCCTTGGGGTTACACCGCCTACTGCAGATCTCCCCACCGAAGTCCCAGGTAAAAACTGACCATGGTAAACAAATTGCTTGACTTTTAAATGGACCCAGATGGAACATATTTGGCATTGAAAGCGATTTTAGTTTGTTGGTTTAATTAAGATAGACCTGTCTTTAGAATTACCAACATTAAATATAAGACCTTTTCTACCTAGGTTTACTGAGGGTCAAATAAGCTCATGTTATCTCTGTTGCAATCTGCTAACAAAAAAGACAACTTAAAAATGATGGCTAATTCTATCTCGAAGCTTTTCATGGGTATTTGTTAAGATAGCTTTCAAGGTCTTTGGTAACCTGAAACTTTACGGTTTTATTTGGAAGATAAACTGGATTAAATTCATTGGGGCATTTAGGCATTTTCCAAATTGAAAGGAATGCTAAAGCATTACTTACTCAACATAGGTTTGGGCTTTTGGCTTCTTATGGAAGAAAAACTAAGGATATTTAAATCTGTTGAAAAGCATGCTTTGTGCTTAAATTGTTCGTAATTTTGTCATTTAAAATCTGATGTAACAGTTCACAATTGGTTACTACTCAGTTTTCACTAGAGACTAAGGTTTCTAAGAGTTAAAATTCTGCTAGATGTAATTAAGACTGATAGAAATAAAGAAAGCAACTCTGTATGTAGAAAAGTAGGAAATACATAAAAAAGGTATAAGGAATGGGAATACATTTTTATTGAAGGTAAAAGAAAGTAAATTTCTCCTAAATTAGACTGGTTGTTTGGAGAAAAATGTCTTGAGACAAAATGTGAATTCAAAGGAAAGTTGTAGAAGGTTCATGAAGGAAATCTTTGGAAAGAAACTTTACGTATAATTAGGACAGACTAAGGTTGAAATGAATGGATTTTAAAAATACACTGGTAGAAATTTAAATCCTGCTTTTCTGTCTGTTCAAAAGACAACTTGGGTTGTTCTGCTCTTGATAAAAAAAAAAATTGTAAACAAAGGTCTTTTCGCTTTGGTCTGCCAGGAAAACCAGTTTTGTGTTTTGTCTTTATCAGGTCTTTGATTACTTAGTCAAAATTTCTCAGTGTTAAAGGAGCTAGGTTTTGGAGCGCCTGCATGGCTTAGTCGGTTAAGTGTCCGACTTTGGCTCTGGTCGTGATCTCATGGCTCGTGAGCTCGAGCCCCATGTCTGGCTCTGTGCTCACAACTCAGAACCTGGAACCTGCTTTGCATTCTGTGTCTCTCTCTACCCCTACCCTGCTCGCTCGCTCCCTCGCTCTCTCAAAAATAAATAACCATTAAAAATAAATAAAAGAGCTAGCTTTTGCTAACAACTATATAAACCTATATATGTGCCTTGAGAATCTCTTATTGCCACCTTAGTTAAATAAATAATTAAGATTTGTAATGATCTGTAATCCTGTTTAGGATGTGCTTTATAACTTCCTAAGGTTTTTAACAAACTTCCCAGGATTTAAACAGTAAATGCAATCTTTTTGACCAACTGGGCCTTCTTATTTAGTATATTACTTGGAAAACCCTGTCAAACAAATAATGGTAACCTTAGGTTGTATTGCTTGGGTAAATGCTATAACTGCTCAAATATATATACAAAATTCCTAAAGTTTTAATATGTTTTGGTAGAAGGTCATCACTTTATATTCTGCTTATCAAAGTGTCATGTGTCACAGACATAACTGAATTTCCCTGCAAATTGCATCATAATGAACTCTCCTATCAGATTGTTAACCACGTCCGTTTTTGCGTCTTTTGTCGTTGATAGTTATTGTTCTGAAGCTCTCACAAAATGTGTTTCATCTTCAGGGAGATTTATAAAAAGGACTTTTAGGACAAACAGGTATTTGACATCTTTATGCTCATAAAACAAATAGGTAAAAATTCCCAGAATTAAAAAGCTGCATTCAAACTGAACAAGAATTAATAACATGGGATTAACTAAACGGAGGAAGATAATAGATTTTATGACTCTTGTTAGAAATATTGCTGGTTCTCTAATGCCTGCCCTTTCAGATTAAGGAAACTTTCTCTTAAGATACTCAAAACATAAGGAAATGTGATAAAATACTCATTTGTGAACAAACTGAGGTGTTTAACTTTTCTCTTTACCTAAACCCTCTGAAACTCAAAAGACCTCAGTAACTATTCTTTCGTGGCAAGTACTTGGCTTGGCTTCTGACCCGGAGAGGCTACTAAAAGTTCAGTCTACAGATTCCTTTTAAAAAGTTCCAGCAAAGCATATTTTTAAAGATCGATATGACCAATCACTGTTCTTGCTGACCTTATGTAAATAATTAGGCCAAGTTTATTAAGATTAGGCTGTTCTACAAATGAATCAGTCTTGATTTGGCTATTTCTGGAAATGAGGGTTATTAGCAAAATTATATTTCAATAACGTACCTTTATGGATGTTAAATTCTAGTTCTGATTGTCTTTAAATGTTTGTTGTTTGCCTAGACAACTTGAGATAGAATTCAGAGAAATTGTCACAAAACTCAGGTAGAGACAATCTTCATGCCTGTTGCTCTCTGGGCCATTCAAAAAGATCACCACATTTGAATTACCAACCAGAAAAATCTATCTGATTCTCTCTGCCCGTTCCCACTCCATCTAAGGATGCTTCAAGCCTGACATCTAGAAATCTTCTCACTGGTAGCACTTGATACTCAGACACTTGGTTTATAATTTTGCTCAAACCATTAACCTGTATTTTTCTTGTTTCTATAAAAATACCTCTTATTAATTACCTGATTATTTACTAAGCAAAACAGAGTCTATATGATGGTTAACACCACCTTTTTAATATGAAATTTTTTGTCAAATTGGTTTCCATACAACACCCAGTGCTCATCCCAACAGGTGCCCTCCTCAATACCCATCACCCACTCCCCCTCACTCTCACCCCCCCTCAACCCTCAGTTGGTTCTCAGTTTTTAAGAGTCTCTTATGTTTTGGCTCCCTCCCTCTCTTTTTTTTTTCCTTCCCCTCCCCCATGGTCTTCTGTTAAGTTTCTCAGGATCCACATAAGAGTGAAAACATATGGTATCTGTCTTTCTCTGTATGACTTATTTCACTTAGCATAACACTCTTTTCACTTAGCATAATACCCTCCAATTCCATCCATGTTGCTACAAAAGGACATATTTCATTCTTTCTCATTGCCAAATAGTATTCCATTGTGTGTATAAACCACAATTTCTTTATCCATTCATCAGTTGATGGACATTTAGGCTTTTTCCATAATTTGGCTATTGTTGAAAGTGCTGCTA
Organism: Prionailurus bengalensis; assembly: GCF_016509475.1. Classification (NCBI taxonomy): domain Eukaryota; kingdom Metazoa; phylum Chordata; class Mammalia; order Carnivora; family Felidae; genus Prionailurus; species Prionailurus bengalensis. Next base: position 9,567,405 of record NC_057349.1, on the reverse strand, counting down.
TAAACACTGGGGTACAAGTGCCCCTATGCATCAGTACTCCTGTATCCCTTGGGTAAATTCCTAGCAGTGCTATTGCTGGGTCATAGTGTAGATCTATTTTTTATTTTTTGAGGAACCTCCACACTGTTTTCCAGAGAGGCTGCACCAGTTTGCATTCCTATCAACAGTGCAAGAGGATTCCCATTTCTCCACATCCTCGCCAGCATCTAGGGTCTCCTGATTTGTTCATTTTAGCCACTCTGACTGGCGTGAGGTGGTATCTGAGTGTGTTTTTGATTTGTATTTCCCTGATAGGAGTGACATTGAGCATCTTGTCACCTGCTTGTTGGCCGTCTGGATGTCTTCTTTAGAGAAGTGTCTATTCATGTTTTCTGCCCATTTCTTCAATGGATTATTTGTTTTTCGGGTGTGGAGTTTGGTGAGCTCTTTATAGATTTTGGATACTAGCCCTTTGTCTAATATGTCATTTGTAAGTATCTTTTCCCATTCTGTTGGTTGCCTTTTAGTTTTATTGATTGTTTCCTTTGCAGTGCAGAAGCTTTTTATCTTCATGAGGTCCCAATAGTTCATTTTTGGTTTTGATTCCCTTGCCTTTGGGGATGTGTCAAGTAAGAAATTGCTACGGCTGAGGTCAGAGAGGTTTTTTTCCTGCTTTCTCCTCTAGGGTTCTGATGGCTTCCTGTTTCACATTCAGGTCCTTTATCCATTTCGAGTTTATTTTTGTGAATGGTGTGAGAAAGTGGTCTAGTTTCATTCTTCTGCATGTTACTGTCCAGCTCTCCCAGCACCATTTGTTAAAGGGACTGTCTTTTTTTCCATTGGATATTCTTTCCTGCTTTGTCAAAGATTAGTTGGCCATACTTTTGTGGGTCTAATTCTGGGTTTTCTATTCTATTCCATTGGTCTATGTGTCTGTTTTTGTGCCAATACCATGCTGTCTTGATGATTACAGCTTTGTAGTAGAGGCTAAAGTCTGGGATTGTGTTGTTTCCCGCTTTGGTTTTCTTCTTCAATATTACTTTGGCTATTCAGGGTCTTTTGTGGTTTCATAAAAACTTTAGGATTGCTTGTTCTAGCTTCAAGAAGAATGCTGGTGCAATTTTGATTGGGATTACATTTAATGTGTACATAGCTTTGGGTAGTATTGACATTTTAACAATATTTATTCTCCCAATCCATGAGCACGGAATGTTTTTCCATTTCTTTATATCTTGTTCAATTTCCTTTATAAGCTTTCTATAGTTTTCAGCATACAGATCTTTTACACCTTTGGTTAGGTTTATTGCTAGGTATTTTATGCTTCTTGGTGCAATCGTGGATAAGATCAGTTTCTTTATTTGTCTTTCTGTTGCCTCATTGTTAGTGTATAGGAATGCAACTGATTTCTGTACATTGATTGTGTATCCTGCGACTTTGCTGAATTCATGTGTCAGTTCTAGCAGACGTTTGGTGGAGTCTATCGGGTTTTCCATGTCTAATATCATGTCATCTGCAAAAAGTGAAAGCTTGACTTCATTTTTGCCGATTTTGATGCCTTTGATTTCATTTTGTTGTCTGATTGCTGACGCTAACACTTCCAACGCTATGTTAAACAACAGCAATGAGAGTGGGCATCCCTGTTGTGTTCCTGATCTCAGGGAGAAAGCTCTCAGTTTTTCCCCATTGAGGATGATGTTAACTGTGGGCTTTTCATAAATGGCTTTTATGATGTTTAAGTATGTTCCTTCTATCCCGAATTTCTTGAGGGTTTTTATTAAGAAAGAATGCTGAATTTTATCAAATGCTTTCTCTTCATCGATTGACAGGATCATATGGTTCTTTTCTTTTATTAATGTGATATATCACGTTGATTGATTTGCAAATGTTGAACCAGCCCTGCATCCCAGGAATGAATCCCACTTGATCATGGTGAATAATTCTTTTTATATGCTGTTGAATTCAATTTGCTAGTACCTTATTGAGAATTTTTGCATCCATATTCATCAGGGATATTGGCCTGTAGTTCTTTTTTTGCTGGGTCTCTGGTTTAGGAATCAAAGTAATGCTGGCTTCATAGAATGAGTCTGGAAGTTTTCCTTCCCTTTCTATTTTTTGGAACAGTTTGAGAAGATAGGTATTATCTCTGCTTTAAATGTCTGGTAGAATTGATCTCACAGTCTATGGGTTCGAGCCCCACATTGGGCTCTGTGCTGACAGCTCAGAGCCTGGAGCCTGCTTCAGATTCTGTGTCTCCCTCTCTCTCTGCCCCTCCCCTGCTCATGCTCTGTCTCTCTCTGTCTCAAAAATAAATAAAAACATTAAAAAAAATAAATTTTAAATGTCTGGTAGAATTCCCCGTGGAAGCCATCTGGTCCTGGACTCTTATTTGTTGGGAGATTTTTGATAACTGATTCAATTTCTTTGCTGGTTATGGGTCTGTTCAAGTTTTCTATTTCTTCCTGTTTGAGTTTTGGAAGTGTGTGGGTGTTTAGGAATTTGTCCATTTCTTCTGTCCACTCTTGTCCAGTTTGTTGGCATATAATTTTTCATAGTATTCCCTGATAATTGCTTGTATCTCTGAGGGACTGGTTGTAATAATTCCATTTCCATTCATGATTTTATCTATTTGGGTCATCTCCCTTTTCTTTTTGAGAGCCCTGGCTAGAGGTTTATCAATTTGGTTTATTTTTTCAAAAAACCAACTCTTGGTTCATTGCTCTGTCTACAGTTTGTTTTTTTTTTTTTACTTTCTATATTGTTTTTTTCTGCTCAGATTTTATTATTTCTTTTCTTCTGATGGGTTTGGGGTGTCTTTGCTATTCTGCTTCTAGTTCCTTTAGGTGTGTTGTTAGATTTTGTATTTGGGATTTTTCTTGTTTCTTGAGATAGGCCTCGATTGCAATGTATTTTCCTCTCAGGACTGCCTTTGCTTCATCCCAAAGAGTTTGGATTGTTGTATTTTCATCTCCATTTGTTTCCATATATTTTTAAATTTCTTTAATTGCCTGGTTGACCCATTCATTCTTTAGTAGGGTGTTCTTTAACCTCCATGCTTTTGGAGGTTTTCCAGACTTTTTCCTGTGGTTGATTTCAAGTTTCATAGCATTGTGGTCTGAAAGTGTGCATGGTATGATCTCAGTTCTTTTATACTTATGAAGGGCTGCTTTGTGACCCAGTATGTGATCTATCTTGGGGAATGTTCCATGTGCACTGGTGAAGAAAGTGTATTCTGTTGCCTGGGATGCAGAGTTCTAAATATATCTGTCAAGTCCATATGATCCCATGTATCCTTCAGGGCCCTCGTTTCTTTATTGACCATGTGTCTAGATGATCTATCCATTGTTGTAAGTGGAGTATTAAAGTCCCCTTTCTTAAGAAAGTACCACATTCTGGGGCGCCTGGGTGGCGCAGTCGGTTAAGCGTCCGACTTCAGCCAGGTCACGATCTCGCGGTCCGGGAGTTCGAGCCCCGCGTCGGGCTCTGGGCTGATGGCTCAGAGCCTGGAGCCTGTTTCCGATTCTGTGTCTCCCTCTCTCTCTGCCCCTCCCCCGTTCATGCTCTATCTCTCTCTGTCCCAAAAATAAATAAACGTTGAAAAAAAAAAATTAAAAAAAAAAAAAAAAAAGAAAGTACCACATTCTTATCAATAAGGTTGCTTATGTTTGTGATTGTTTTATATATTTGGGGGCTCCCATATTCAGCGCATAGACATTTATAACTGTTAGCCCTTCCTGATGGATAGACCCTCTAATTATTATATAATGCCCTTCTTCATCTCTTGTTACGCCTTTAATTTAAAGTCTAGTTTGTCTGATAGAAGTATGGCTATTCCAGCTTTCTTTTGACTTCCAGTAGCATGATAGATAGTTCTCCATCCCCTCACTTTCAATCTGAAGGTGTCGTCAGGTCTAAATGAGTCTCTTGTAGACAGCAAATAGATGGGTCTTGTTTTTTATCCATTCTGATACCCTGTGTCTTTTGGTTGGAGCATTTAGTCCATTTACATTCAGTGTTATTATGGAAAGATTTGGGTTTAGAGTCATTGTGATGTCTGTAGGTTTCATGCTTGTAGAGATGTATCTGGTACTTTGTGGTCCTTGCAACATTTCAGTCACAGAATCCCCCTTAGGATCTCTTGTAGGGCTGGTTTTGTGGTGTTGAATTCCTTCAATTTTTGTTTGTTTGGGAAGACCTTTATCTCTCCTTCTATTCTGAATGACAGACTTGCTGGATAACGAACTCTCAGCTGCATATTTTTTCTTTTCATCACATGGAAGATTTCCTGCCATTGCTTTCTGGCCTGCCAAGTTTCAGTAGATAGGTCTGCCACTAGTCTTATGGGTCTCCCTTTATAAGTTAGAGTGTGTTTATCCCTAGCTGCTTTCAGAATTTTCTCTTTATCCTTGTATTTTGCCAGTTTCACTATGATATGTCTTGCAGAAGATCGATTCAAGTTATGTCTGAAGGGAGTTCTCTGTGCCTCTTGGATTTCAGTGCCTTTTTCCTTCCCCAGATCAGGGAAGTTCTCAGCTATTATTTCTTCAAGTACACCTTCAGCCCCTTTCTCTCTCTCTTACTCTTCTGGAATTCCTTTTATATGGATATTGTTCTGTTTGATTGCATCACCTAGTTCTCTATTTCTCCCCTCATACTCCTGGATTCTTTTTATGTCTCTTATTCTCAGCTTCCTCTTTTTCCATGACTTTATCTTCTAATTCACCTATTCTCTCCTCTGCCTCTTCAATCCAAGGTGTGGTTGCCTCCATTTTGCTTTGCACCTCATTTATAGCATTTTTTTAAGCTCCTCATGACTATTTCTTAGTCCCTTGATCTCTGTAGCAATAGATTCTCTGCTGTCCTCTCTACTTTTTTCAAGCCAAGTGATTAATTTTATGACTATTATTCTGAATTCTTGTTCCCTTATATTTCTTAAATCGTTTTTGATCAATTCTCTAGCTGTTGCTACTTCTTGGAGTTTCTTTTGAGGAGAATTTTTCCTTTAATCATTTTGGATAGTCCCTGGAGTGGCGCAGAACTGCAGGGCACTTCCCCTGTGCTGTCTGGAGTAACTTGCATTGGTGGGCCGGGGCCACAGTCAGACCTGATGTCTGCCCCCAGCCCACCGCTGGGGCCACAGTCAGACTGGTGTGTACCTTATCTTCCCCTCTCCCAGGGGCAGGACTTACTGTGGAGCGGTGTGGTCTCTGTCTGGGCTACTTGCACACTGCCAGGCTTGTGGTGCTGCTTTGATGGGATCTGGCGTATTAGCTGGGGTGGATTGGCAAGGTGCACAGAGGTGGGAGGGGCAGGCTCAGCTCACTTTTCCTTGGAGATCCGCTTCAGGAGGGGCCCTGTGGCACCGGGAGGGAGGCAGACCCGCCAGAGGGATGGATCCACAGAAGCACAGCATTGGGTGTTTGCGCGGTGCAAGCAAGTTCTGGGATGGGAACTGGTTCCCTTTAGGATTTTGGCTGCCGGATGGGTGAGGGAGATGGCACTGGGCAGCACCTTTGTTCCCCACTGAGCTCTGTCTTCTGGGGCTCAACACCTCTCCCTCCTGGTGTTCTCTCACCCTCCCTGCTCTTAGAGAGTAGAGCTGTTGACTTTAACATTCCAGATGTTAAATCCCGCTGGCTGTAAGAACTCATGCAGTCCGGCCCCTCTGCTTTTGCAAGCCAGACTCGGGGGCTCTGCCTTGCCAGGCAGGCTGCCCCTCCACTGCCCAGCTCTCTCCCACCAGACCGTGTAGTGTGCACCGCCTCTTTGCCCTTCCTACCCTCTTCCATGGGTCTCTCGTCTACACTGGGCTCTGGAGAGTCCGTTCTGCTAGTCTTCTGGTGGTTTTCTGGGTTATTTAGGCAGATGTGGGTGGAATCAAAGTGATTGGCAGGACGAGGTGAGCCCAGCACCCTCCTATTCCACCATCTTTCCCTGTCTCTAAAATAAGATTATATCATTACACACTAAAATAATTCAAATACACTGAATAGTTCTACAAAATAAAATGGTATTAGATGTTTTAACTGCTGCACACGGAAGAGCTTGCACTCTCATAAAACCAGAATGCTATCTGCACATTCTAGAATACCACAAAAATATTTGAGTTTCTAACTTACAAATACTCAATTGACACTTTAAATTATGCCCCTCTTTCCTTTAATAAGTAGTTAAATTCCTGCACTAAAGAAAGATTTTGGTCAACCAATAAAGACCCTTGTGAGGGTTTCTTTTTGTTTTTGTTATTTTAATCATGTTTTCCTGTTTTCTCCCATGTCTCTCCACCTAATGCCTGGATTCCTTTGCTGCCACAACTTTAAGCCAACAGATGATCCTTTCTGTTCAAGGAGACTCCTATATGTTATTACCTCTAGGTACAGCTGCATTAGCCTTTCCTAATTCCTATTAAATTCTCAACTGACCAACCTTGACCCCTAAATAGGGACATCTCTATGTCCCTATTCAGCAGGAAGAAGCTAGAGAGGATGAGACCTACCTTCAACAACCTTTAAGATTTAAGGTTCAAGATTGTTGGGGGGTGAGGAATGATGAGGGAAACAGAGGCAAGAGAAACGCACTGATAATCATGTAGAGTATGTCCTTGCTCAAGAAACTCATGGCTGTCTTACTTCCTTAATGTTTTTGTTTTTAATATAGACTAAAAGTAACCTTATCTTAACAATAGCTAGCCCCTCAAGGTCCTGAAAGCCTTGTTTCCAAATTCCTTAGAGACTTACACTACTCCTAACCCCAGTAACTTAAAAATACATTATCAGTCACTCCTCACAACCCCACCACAGCTCTTTCTGCCCATGGGTCCTGTTCCCATGCTTTAATAAAATCACCTTTTTGCATCAAAGATGTCTCAAAAACTACAAAGCAATTATGAGAGCCTCAACAAGAAAACCAACAAGCAGTGTTTGATATTCTCAACGACATTTCTAATTGGATCGATCCAAAAAAAACTGGTTCTCTGGGTTCAATCTCCACTCTTGGATTGATACTACTGTAATATTATTGGCAACTTTGTTTTTTGTGGCAGTCTTCAAAATGATTCTGTCCCTCTGTTCCTCCACCAAATCACCTAAGGTGTTCTGTGCCAATACCTAGATGCTCACCATTTCCACCACAACTCCTGTTTCTACAACTGCAAAACAAAAGTGGAAAGATGTGAAGTTATTTCTAGAGAGTGCATTATAAATCCTGGAGGGTGAATCGGGGTAATAGCTGAACCATCAGCAGTGTTCTGGTCTCAAGGCTGCGGAGCATGATAGCATTATGAGATACAAAGGCCCATGGACCCCCAGAGGACAATTAGATACAAAATCTGCTGTAACTACCTGACACTCCTTGAAACTTCTTGTACTCCCTGCATGCCTTCACGTAGCCACCAGGTGCATGTCTAGTTAACGTCTAAAGATCCTTTATGTTCTCTTCTCATGCTTTGATATTCTTTGATATTCATATATTTTTTTAAATTTTTTAAATGTTTATTTTTGAGAGACAGATCATGAGTGAAGGAGGGACAGAGAGAGGGATACAGAATATGAAGTAGGCTCCAGGCTCTCAGCTATCAGCACAGAGCCCGACTTGGGGCTTGAACTCACAAACCAGATCATGACCTGAGCCCAAGTCAGACTTTTAACCTACTGAACCATCCACGCGCCCCCTTTGATACTCATATCTAAGAAAATATGAAATAAAGGCTACCGGCAGGCTGTTGCTCTCTTGCAAAGACAGTCCTGCATGACCGCTTAGTCTTGTGTCTGAGAACTTTTTCTTCAGTATGTGACCACAGCCATATGTTTGTGGCTCCATTTCTGGGTTTTCTATTCTGTTCCACTGATCTGTGTGTCTGTTCTTGTGCCAGTACCATACTGTCTGGATGGTTACAGCTTTGTAATACAGCTTGAAATCTGGAGGTGGGATGCCTCCAGCTTTGGTTTTCTTTTTCAACATTACTCTGGCTATTCAGGGTCTTTTCTGGTTTCATACAAATTTTAGGATTGACTGTTCTAGCTCTGTGAAGAATGCTGGTGTTATTTTGATAGGGATAGGTCTTTGCCTATTTTTAAATTGCTTTATTTGTTATATTGCTCTTGAATTGTATGTGTTTGTAGTTATTAATCCCTGATCTGATACATGGCTTGAAAATATTTTCCCATTTCATAGGTAGTTTCTTCATGTTATTATTTCTCTTGCTGTGCAGAAGCTTTTTAATTTGATGTAGCCCCACTTGTTTATCATTTTGTTGCTCATATGTTTTGGATGTCATCCAAAAACTCCTTGCCAAGACCATGTTAAGGTTTTTTTTTCTTATTTTCCTGTAAGATTTTTTGGCTCCTGTCTTATCATTTAAGTCTTTAATCAATTTTGAGTCAATTTTTGTGAGTGGACTAAGACAAGGGTTTTATTTCAGTCTTTCACATGTGAATATCCAATTTTCACAGCATCCAATTTTCACATTACACATTAGTTTATGCATATTTCTGGTTCTCTGTTCTGTTCCATTGGTCAGTGTTTAATTTTATGCTAGTAACATACTGTTTTGAATACTATAGCTTTATGCTATAGCCTGAAATCAGGATGTGTTATGCCTACAGCCTTGTTCTTTCTCAGGATTGTTTTGGCTATTTGTGTCTTTTATTCCATATAAATTTTAGGATTTTTGTTCTGTAGAAAAGAAAATTCCTTTGGAATCTTGATAAGGATTGCATTGAATCTATGGATGGCCTTGGGTCTTATGCACATTTTAAGAATCTTAAATCTTCCAATCCATGAAAATAGATATCTCTCTATTTTTGTCTTTGATTTCCTTCATCAATGTCTTCTACTTTTCAGAATACAACTCTTTCTACCCCCTTGGTTAAAATTATTCCTAATTATTTTATTTTTCATGCTGTTGTAAATAGAACATTTTTCTTTATTTTTCATAAAATCTATTGTTATTATATTAACTCTATCACTTAATTTAATCCATATGCAAATTTTGTTTATTTTGTCATGCAATTTTAACTGAATGTGTTGATTTCACAATATTTTGGTGAAGACTAGGATATGTTATGTATAAAATCATGTCATCTACAAAGAGAGACCATTTTACTTCCTCTTTTCCAATTCTGATTCCATTTACTACTTTTTCTTGCCTAATTGACCTAGCAAGGACTTCCAGTACTATGTCACATCAGAGTAGTGAGAGTGAGCACTCCTCTCTTGTTCTATTCTTGAAAAAAAGAAAAAAAGCTTTCATACTTTGACCATCATGTATGATGTTAGCTATGGATTAGCCATATATGGTTTTTATTATGTTAGCTGCCTTTCTTCAATATCTAATTTATTAAGAGTTTTTATCGGAAAATGGTGTTGAATTTTGTTAACTGCTTTTTCTACATCTCTTGAGATAAACACATGAATTTTTCTTTCATTCTGTTAGTGTGATATATCATGTTAATCTTGTTCATTTAACCATCTTTGTCTCTCAGGGATAAGTTCCACTTGATTGTGGTGAATAATTTTTTTAACATGCTGCTGAATTCAGTTAAGTGGTATTTATTATAGGTATTGGCCTGTAATACACTTTACTTTTAGTGTCCCTTTCTAGCTTTGGTATCAGAGTAATGCTGGCTTCATAAAATGAATTTGCAAGTTTTTCCTTCTCTTTGATTTTTTTGGAGGAGTTTGAGAAAGATTAGTGTTTATTCTTCTTTAAATATTAGATAAAATTCACCAGTGAAGCCATTTTATTCTAGGCTCTTCTTCATTGGGAGATTTTTAATTACTGGTTCAATGTAACTACTATTAATGGTCTGTTCAAATTTTCTATTTTTTCCTAATTCCATATTGGAGATTATATGTTTCAAAGAATTTTTCCATTTCTTTTATGTTGTCCAGTTTGTTGGCAGATAGTTGTTTATGTAGATTTTTATTTCTGTGGAATCTGTTGTAATGTCTCCTGTTTCACTTAGAATTGTTGATTCTGGTCATCTCTCTTTTTTCCTTAGTTGGTTTAGCTAACATTTTGTCATTTTGTTTATCCTGTTAAAAATCAACTGTTTGGTTAATGTTTTTTTCTTGTTTTCCTCTATTTTACTTTTTTTGTTCTAATCCTTATTATATCTTTTTCCAACTTTGGCCTTAGTTTGTCTTTGTTCCTGCTTCCTTGAGGTATAGAGTTCCTTTGTTTGACATCTTTCTTGTTTCTTAATGTGGGTGTTTTTGCAATAAACATCCATCTTAGAACATTTTGCCGCATCCTATTAGATTTGCTGTGTTTTGTTTCCATTTTGTTTTTCCTGAAGATGCTTTTATTTTTCTTTTGTTTTTAATTTTTTTAATGTTTGTTTATTTTTGAGAGAGAGAGACAGACAGACAGAACATGATCAGGGGAGCAGGAGAGAAAGACACACACACAGAATCTGAAGCAGGCTCCAGGCTCTGAGCTATGAACACAGAGCCTGACCTGTGGCTCAAACTCACCACAAGACCATCACCTGAGCTGACGTCAGACACTTAACTGACTGAGCCACCCAGGTGCCCTGCCTGAAGATGCTTTTTAATGACCCTTTAATTTCTTCACTGATCCATTGGTTGTTTAGGAGAGTGTTTAATTTCCATGGTATGTATGAATTTTCCAGTTTTCCTTCTGCTTTCAAAGTTTATACCATTGTGGTCAGAGAAGGTACTTGGTTGATTTAGTATTTTTAAATTTACTAAGCCTTGTTATGTGGTATAACATATGGTCTATCCTAGAAAATATTCCTTGTGCACTTGAAAAAATGTGTATTCTGGCTTGCCTGGGTGGCTCAGTTGGTTAAGTGTCCCAACTCTTGGTTTCGGCTCAGGTCATAATCTCATGGTTGTGGGTTCAAGCACCACATTAGGTTATGTGTTTGGTGACAGTGAAGAGCCTGCTTGGGATCCTCCCTCTCTCTCTGCCCCTCCCCCACTTGTGTGTGCACTGGCTCACTCTCTCAAAATAAATAAACTTTAAAAATATTTTTTTTTTAATGTGTATTCTGTTGGTGTCAGAGAATGTTCTGTAAATGTTTCTTGGCTTAATTTGGCCTGTAGTGTTGTTCACATCTATTACCTTATTGATTCTCTGTCTGGGTAATCTATCTATCTATTATAAAAGGGATATTAAAGTCCCCAGTTATTAAAGTATTGCTGCTTATTTCTCTTTTTAGCTCTTAGTTTTTGCTTTATATGTTTAGCTGTCCCAATGTTGGATACATAAATATTTACAATTGTTCTATATTCGTAATGGATTGTTCATAATATAACCTTCTGTCTCATGACTTTTATTTTAAGATAGAGGTGTAGCTACCCCTACACTTTTTGTTTCCATTTGCTTTAAATCTGCCTTTCTCTCTCTTTACTATCTGTATATATGTGTTTTTAAGGCTGGAGGGAGTCTCTTGTGGGCAGTATACTGTTTTTTTAAATCCGTCCAGCCATGTCTATTAATGGAAGAATTTAATCCATTTACATTTAAAGCAATTATTCCTAGGTAGGGACTTACTATTGCCATTTTTAATTGTTTTCTGGCCATTGTGTAGATTCATTGTTCTTTGCTTCACATTTAGCTGTCATTTTGATCTGATGTCTTTGATATCAGTATGCTTTGACTACTTTATTGTGTTGTTTTATGTGATGACTACAGGTTTTTCCATTATGGCCACTAAAATAATTCTAAGACCCAAATTACAATGATGGGAGGCATTTCCCCACAGATCCACCAAGCAGTTTTTTGTGACATCAGCTGAGAATGCTACAACTTAATTCTAACACTTTCTACTTGTAGATCTCACAGGTTTAGAGCTCAGTCCCATGAAAATGCTCTATCCCACTCCAGATGCCATTTGCCAGTAGCTGGCCCACATGTTTCCCATAAGTTCTGTCTGACTTGGCTACAGAGATTTACCATTAATCTTTTTTTAATGTTTGTTTATTTTAGAGCAAGACAGAGTGCAAGTGGGGGAGGGGCAGAGACAGAGGGAGACACAGAATCTGAAGCAGGCTTCAGGCTGAGTGGTCAGCACAGAGCCCAACATGGGGCTCAAACCCATGAATCATGAGATCACGACCTGAACCTAAGTTGGAAGGCTTAGCCAACCAAGCCACGCAGGTGCCCCTAGAATTCCCATCAGTCTTGCTTCAGGTTTGATTAATGTGCTAGAGCAGCTCTCAGAACTCAGGAAAACACTTACATTTATCAGGTTTTTAATGCATAACTTAAAGAGTACAACTGAACAGCCATGGAGAATCCTAAGCGTAGAAGCTTCTATGATTGATCGACCAACTTCATTTTCATACCTTCTCCCTTCTCAAGAGAAGAGAATTGAGGGCTGGCAGTGGGGGAGGAATAAAAATTCCTAACTTCTTTTTTTTTATTTTTTTAATGTTTATTTATTTCTTGAGAGAGAGATTGACAGAGTGTGAGCAGGGGAGGGGCAGAGAGAGAGAGGAAGACACAGAATCTGAAGCAGGCTCCAGGCTCTGAGCTGTCAGCACAGAGCCTGACATGGGGCTCGAACCCACAAACCATGAGATCATGACCTGAGCTGAAGTCGGGTGCTCAACCTAGCCACCCAGGTGCCCCCAAAATTCCTGACTTCTAATCTTGGCTTGTTATTCTGGTGACCAGCTTTCATCCAGAAGTCATCCAAGAGCCCACCCAAAATTGCCTCAGTACAACAAAATATAGAGAATAACCAGGGTTTCAGGATCTCTATGCCAGGAACCAGGGGCAGAGACCAATATGCTTTCTCTTATTTCACAGTTACCATAAGATTTGTATAAAATATCTTAACATTATAACACCCTATTTTATTTTATTTTTTATTTTTATTTATTATTTTTTTAAATTTACATCCAATTAGTTAGCATATGGTGCAACAATGATTTCAGGGGTAGATTCCTTAATGCCCCCTATCCATTTAGCCTGTCCTCCCTTCCCCACAACACATCCAGTAGCCATCTGTTTGTTCTCCATATTTAAGAGTCTCTTATGTTTTGTCCCCCTCCCTGTTTTTATATTATTTTTGCTTCCCTTCCCTTGTGTTCATCTGTTCTGTGTCTTAAAGTCCTCATATGAGTGAAGTCATGATATTTGTCTTTCTCTGACTAATTTTGCTTAGCATAATACCCTCTAGTTCCATCCACGTAGTTGCAAATGGAAAGATTCCGTTTGTTTTGATTGCTGAGTAATACTTCATTGTATATATATAGATATATAGATATATATAGATAAAGAAGATATATATCTTTATTCATCCATCAATGGACATTTGGGCTCATTCCATACTTTGGCTATTGTTGATAGTGCTGCTATAAACATTGGACTGCATGTGCCCCTTGGAAACAGCATACCTGTATCCCTTGCATAAATGCCTAGTAGTGCAGTTGGTGGGTCGTAGGGTAGTTCTATTTTTACTTTTTTGAGGAACTTCCATACTGTTTTCCAGAGTGGCTGCACCAGCTTGCATCCCACCAACAATGCAAAAGAGATCCTCTTTCTCTGCATCCTCGCCAACATCTGTTGTTGCCTGAGTTGTTCATGTTAGCCATTCTGACAGGTGTGAGGTGGTATCTCATTGTGGTTTTGATTTGTCTTTCCCTGATGATGAGTGATGTTGAGCATTTTTTCATGTGTCAGTTGGCTATCTGGATGTCTTCTTTGGAGAAGTGTCTATTCATGTCTTTTGCCCATTTCTTCACTGGATTATTTGTTTTTTGGGTGTTGAGTTTGACCCTATTTTAAACAACTTCAAAACCATTCCTGATCTTTAGAGTTCTTCTCCCCCTCCCATTTTATTGATGTTACAGATCAAAATTTGTTTTTGTTTTTTCAATGTTTATATTTGACAAAGGGAGTGAGCAGAGGAGGGGCAGAGAGAGAGATGGAGACAGAATCGGAAACAGGTTCCTGGCTCTGAGCTGTCAGCACAAAGCCCAACACAGGGCATGAGCCCACAAGCCATGAGATCATGACCTGAGCCGAAGTTGGAAGCTTAACCGAGTCACCTAGGTATCCCACAATTTGTTTTTATATTGCATATTCTATAACAAATTATTGTAGCTGTTATTTTTGCTACATTTATTTTTTAACTTTGCAACTAGAGTTGTAAGTGAATAACACCACCATTACCATATTACAGAATTAATATGTGCCATAACCAGGAAGCTTTATATATAAGAGCTTGTGCTCTTATAATGTTATTTTCCTTTTATTTCCACTCCAAGGACTCATTCTAGCAATGTTTTAGCAATAAGTAGACCCAGTGATAATGCCCTCAGTTTTTGTTTGTTCAAGAAAGTCTTTATCTCTCCTTCATTTCTGAAGGGAGGCTTTTCCCGGCTTAGAATTTTTCATTGAAAGTTCTCTGCCTATCAATATTTTAAGTATGTCATCCTATTCTCCCCTGGTCTGAAAAATTTTGCTGAGAAATCCACCAATAGTCCTATAGGGATTTCTGTGTATATAATTTCTTTCTTTTCTCTTGCTGCTTTCAAAATTCTTTTTTGTCTTTGACTTTTGACAATTTAATTATCATGTCCTGCTGTAGCCATAACTGGATTAAATAAATTTGGGATCTCTTAGGCCTTGTGGACTTGGATGTTCATTTCTCCTGAGGATTCAAACGCTTTCAATCATTATTGCTTTAAAAATACTTCTTGTCAGGGTGTCTGGGTGGTTCAGGTGGTTAAGCATCTGACTTCAGTTCAGGTCATAAGCTCACACTTCATGGGTCTGAGCCCCGCTTTGGGCTCTGTGATGACAACTCAGAGCCTGGAGACTGCTTTAGATTCTGTGTCTCCCCCCTTCCTACTCCTCCCCCACTCACACTTGCTCTCTCAAAAATAAATAAACATTAAAAAACATTTTTTTAATAAAATAAAAATAAAAATGCTTTTTGTCCCCTTTTCTCTTCTGGAATTCCCATAGTGAGGATATTGGGGTTTTTTTTTCCTTTATTCTGTTTTATAAGTCACACAGACTTTCTTCACTCCTTTTCATTATTTTTTTCTTTTTGCTGCTAGATAATTTCAAATGTCTTATAGTTCATTGATACTTTCTCTTGAATAGACAAGTTTGTTTTGAAACTCTACCTTGAACTCTTGAGTATTTTTTAGCTCTAGGATTTTTCTTATTTCAATTTCTTTGTTGATATTCTCATTTTTTGTCTTGCATTGCCTTCCTTATTTAGTTGTGTGTGTGTGTGTGTGTGTGTGTGTGTGTGTGTGTGTGTTCTTGCAGTTAACTTCCTTAAAAGGATCTTTCTTTTTTCTTTTAAAATTTTTTTTTAATTTTTATTTATTTTTGATAGGGAGAGAGACAGAGCATGAGCAGAGGAGGGTCAGAGACAGAGGGAGACATAGAATCCAAAGCAGGCTCCAGGCTCTGAACTGTCTGCACAGAGCCCGATGCGAGGCTTGAATCCACAAACCATGAGATCATGACCTGAGCTTAAGCTGGCTGCTTAACAAACTGAGCCACCCAGTTGCCCCTAAAGGGATCTTTATTCATTCTTTTCCTAGCAACTTATGTCCATTTCTTGGGATCACAGATTCAGGCTTTATTAGTTTTTTGTTGTTGTTGTATCATAGTAACCAGATTTTTTCACTATCCTTCATTCCTCACATTGTTATCTATACACAAGAAGTGGTGTCCTCTTTCAGACCTAACCGTTTTACTTTGGCAGAGAGAGTTTTCTTTACCAGTCAGCTCATCTTTGATTGCTGAACATGTCTGATGATAAAATGTTTAGCAGGTGGGTCTTACTATTAAGGATTCTTTTTGGTTGAGGCCACTGCCTGAGTTCTGAGATAAAGGGGAATGTTTACCAGCTGAAAACAGTTGGGTAGGATTGCTGGCTTGATTGCCCACCCAAACATTTAGGATGGACTTCCCCGTTGTCTGGGTTTTCCAATAAGGCTCATTAGATGGTCAGGACGAGGTACTATACTCAGTAGTAGGTGGGGCTATGAAAGAGCTTCCCTTCTCTGGTAGGAGAGCAGAACAGTCCCTGAAGCCTGCATGGTTCATTGTTTGCACACCTGAATCAGGCAAGAGTGTACACTAAATTCCATGAGAAGTTGGGGTCATTTGTCTTGATCTGCAGATAGGGAAATCCATGGGTGTGCTCTTTGTTCAAATGACACTGTAAGTAGAGCTGTTGGGTGAGATACACAGATGCCTGTGTGTTTTTAGGTACCCCGGTTGGGCAGATTGAAGACTAAATTCACCATGGGCAAGGCTACTAATTAGTTTTTTCTTCCAGGAATAATGAGAAAACTACTACAAGGACAGAAAAGGTCTTTATCTGTGCTCTTGACTCAAGCTGAACAATGTTCCAAGTTCCTTGGCTGAACAGTGTCCCTGGCTTTACTCTGCAGATGATCAGATCTTTCTCCTGCCCTCTCTTCTCAATTGGTATTGGATTAAGCAGTTCCAGGTGATCTGGCCAGCCTTCTGGTACACTCAACAGTGGGTGCGGTTATAAATTGGCTCCCCTGCATGAGCAGACCTAAGGAGCAAACCTAACTGCAAGAGATCTTTTTTCATGGTCTTGGCTCAAGTCAACATGCTTCCTGAGTTCCCCGGCCAAATGGTGCCAGTGGTTTTGCTCTGAGGATGATCAATTCTACTTGACGTAGTCTCTGTCAAGTGTTGCTGGATACACAGCTTTCAGGTGTTCTGGAAAGGCTTTCTTGTTGGGGCATTCTGAATTAGCTCCCCTGCCTGGGTGGAATGGGAGGTCCAACTCTAAACAGACTACTAGGTGCTCTGGTCAGGCTTTCTGTTTGGGAGGGCCCAGAATCTAAACTCATTAATGGATTGGGCTATGAATTAGCTCCCCTCCCTGCATGGAATGGGTGAATCACTTCAAGACTTGAGGGGCTTTGTCTGTGGTCTTGACTCAAACTAACTCAATCCCCAAGTTCTTTTTCCAAATGGTGCTACTGGCATTATTCTACATGTGCTCAGATCTGCCTGCCATGCTCTCTGCTCTAATGTTGCTAAGCCATCCGGCGTTTTAGATGTTCTGAACATCCTTTCTGTCTGGTTAAGTGGGACTGAGAGCTATACTCAACAATGAGCCAGTCTGTGGTTTAGCTGCCTTGGCAGGGGCAGACCATATATTCCAGAGCAAGAAAATCACTTTATTTAAGGACCATAATCAGGCATGTATGTACTCCACTGGGTAACCAGGTCAGACCACACCACCATTTTTTGGTTGCAGATGAGCAAAGATGCTGGTTGGAACTATTACTTGGGCAGTGTAGGTTAGAACTCAGTCAGTACTGGTGGTTTGCAAGGTCCCTTCCCATTCTCCATCACAACAACATTCCCAGTGGTCAAGTCCTACAGATTCCTGCATAATCCCAGTGGGGCAAGACAGGAGTTGGGGGCTTCCAGTAAATGACCCACAATGCTGGAGTTGCTGCATGTCCAACATGGGTTCTCTTCTCTCACTTTAGGAACCATAGATTCCGGTGAGACAGCTCAGTGCAGTGCTATGCCAGCCTCGGGCAGGGAAATGTGGTCATCAAGAAGCACATTCTTTTAACCTTCGAATGTCCATATCAGGTTTATGTGGTTCAGGAAGGTGCTTCAACCTCACTCCCATATTCATTAGTGTCTTGTCCAATAATAGTTGTTCACTGTGTTTTTGTTGTTGTTGTTTTTGGTTTATAGTGGGAAACCAAGTCAGGAATAACCTATCTTGTTACATTGGTGGTGTCACTATGAATAAGCTTTTTAGTTTTCTGTACTCCAACTTACTGATTTTTGCTTTTGTTTGTGCTTTTGACATCATATTTAAGAAATCGTCCAGATCAATATCAAGAAATTTCTTCCCTCAGTATTTCTCTGGGAATTTTATGGTGTCAGGGCTGATGTTTCAGTCTTTAATCCATTTGAGTTCTTTTTCATGAGAGTTTTAAGTTGAGGCTAGGATTTCATTTTTCTCCATGTGTTCTCCAGCTTTCCAAATGCCATTTGTTGAACAGACAATCCTTCTCCATGGAGTGTTTTTGGCTCCTTTTTCAAATGTTAGTTGATTGTCAGTGCATTGGTTTATTGGCTATTCTGTTCCATTGGCCCATGTGTCTACTTTTATACCCATAACATACTGTTTTGTTAAAGTATAGTTGACTTATATCTTAATTTTAGGTGTACAACATAGTGATTCAACATTTATAAACATTACAAAATAATGACAACCATCACTTTAGTTGCCATCTGTTACCATCCAAAGTTACTACAGTAATGTTGACTGTATTGTTATTGCTTAATTTTACATCCCCACGACTAACTTATTTTTAACTGAAAGATTGTACCGCTTAAACCCCTTCACCTATTTTGCCCATACCCCAACGCTCTCCCTTCTTGCCACCGCAAGTTTGTTCTTTGTATTACTAAGTCTGTTTTGATTTTTGGTCCCTTTATTTTTAAATTCCATGGGAATCTTCTGGTATTGTCTTTGAAAAACTTATTTAGCATAATAACGTGTGGATCCGTCAGTATTGTCAGAAATGCTATAATTTTATTTTATGGCTGAGTAATATTCCATTATACATTTATAGTGTGTCTTTTTTTTTTTTTGGTTTGCAAAAGCTTTATTTCTAAATTTACATGTGATCTTAAATACTTTTAAAAAACACTTTTGGCACTTTATCTTATACTCTGTGTTTATCCATTCATCTATAGAGGGCATTTGGATTGCCACTGTATCTGGGTTATTGTAAATGATACTGCAATAAACATACAGGTTTATCTGTCTTCGCAATTAGTGTTTTTGGGGAGTTGTGTTTTTTTTTGGGGGGGTATATACCCAGGAGGGGGATTACTGGATTATAATGTATTTCTACTTCTAATTTTTTATTTTGAGGAACCTGCATTCAATTTTCCATGGTGGCTTCACCAAAAATATATTCTGACCAACAGTGCACAAGGATTCCCTTTTCTCTACATCCTCATATACATTCATTATTTCTTGTCTTTTTCATATTAGCCATTCAAACAGAGGTGACTTTATATTTTATTGTGGCTTTAGTTTGTCTTTCCTAATGATAAGTGATGTTGAACATCTTTTCATGTGTCTATTGTCCATCATATGTATTTTTTTGAAGAAATGTTTATTCAGGTACTCTGTCCAATTTTTAATCAGATTATTTGTTTTGAGGAATTTTTTTGGTGTTGAGTTGTATGAGTTTTTTAAAAATGTATTTTGTATGTCAACACCTTATCAGAAATCTCATTTGTAAATATCTTCCCCATTCAGTAGGCTGCCTTCTAGGTTTGTTCATGGTGTCCTTTGTTTATATGGTTTGCTGTCAAGTTAACTAACAGTGCATACAGTGTGCTCTTGGTTTTGGGGGTAGATTCCCATGATCCTTCGCTTACATACAACACCCAGTGCTCATTCCAACAAGTGCCCTACTCAATTCCCATGACCCATTTTCTCCCTCCCCCACCCCATCAACCCTGTTTGTTCTCACTATTCAAGAGTCTCTTATGGTTTGCCTCCCTCTCTGTTTGAAACTATTTTTTCCCCTTTCCTCCCCCTGTGGTCTTCTGTTGTTTCTTGATTTCCACATATGAGTGAAAACATATGGTATCTATCTTTCTCTGCCTGACTTATTTCACTTAGCATAACACCCTCCAGTTCCATTTCCATTGTTGCAAATAGCAGGATTTCATTCTTTCTCATTGCCAAGTAGTATTCCATCATATATATATAGACCATATCTTCTTTATCCATTCATCAGTTGATGGACATATGGGCTCTTTCCATAATTTGGCTATTGTTGAAAGTGCTGCTACAAACATTGGAGTACATGTGCCCCTATGAATCAGCACTCCTACATCCTTTGGATAAATTCCTAGCAGTGTTATGGCTGGGTCGTAGGGTAGTTTTATTCTTAACCTCAACACTGTTTTCCAGAGCAGCTGCACCAGTTTACATTCCCACCAACAGTGCAAGAGGGTTCCCATTTCTCCACATCCTCACCATCTGTTGTTTCCTGAGTTGTTAATTTTAGCCACTCTGACCGGTGTGTGGTGGTATCACAATGTGGTTTTTATTTTTATTTTCCTGATGAGTGATGTTGAGCATCTCTTCATGTGTCTACTGGCCATCTGGATGTCTTCTTTGGAAAAGCGTCTATTCATGTCTTCTGCCCATTCTTCATTGGATTATTTGCTTTTTGGGTGTTGAGTTTGGTAAGTTCTTTATAGACTTTGAATACCAATGCTTTATCTGATACGTCAGTTGCAAATATCTTCTCCCATTCTATGGATTGCCTTGTAGTTTTATTGATCATTTCCTTTGCAGTGCAGAAGCTTTTTATCTTCATGAGGTCCCAATAGTTCATTTTTGCTTTTATTTCCCTTGCCTTCGGAGTTGTGTCAAGCAAGAAATTGCTGTGGCTCAGGTTAAAGAGGTTGTTGCCTGTGATCTCTAGCGTTTTGATGGTTTTCTGTCTCACATGTAGGTCTTTCATCATTTTGATTTTATTTTTGTGTATGGTGTAAGGAAGTGGTTCAGTTTCATTCTTTTGCATGTTGCTGTCCAGTTCTCCCAGCAACATTTGCTAAAGAGACTGTCTTTTTTCCATTGGATACTCTTTTCTGCTTTGTCAAAGATTAGTTGGCCACACATTTGTGGGTCAAATTCTGGGTTCTCTATTCTCTTCCATTGTTCTATGTGTCTGTTCTTGTACCAGTACCATACTGTCTTCATTACAGCTTTGTATAGAGGCTGAAGTCTGGGATTGTGATGCTTCCCCCTTTGGATTTCTTTCTCAACATAACTTTGACTATTTGAGGCCTTTGTGGTTGCATACAAATTTTAGGATTCTTATAGCTTTGAAAAGAATGCCGGTGCAATTTTGATTGGCATTTCATTGAATGTGTAGATTGCTTTGGGTAGTATCAACATTTTAACGACATTTGTTCTTCCAATCCATGAGCATGGAATGTTTTTTTTCCATTTCTTTCTGTCTTCTTCAATTTCCTTCATAAGTTTCTTTATGTTGCTTCATTATTGGCTTATAGACATGTAACTGATTTCTGTACATTGATTTTATTTCCTGTGACTTTGCTGAATTCGTTTAACAGTTCTAGCAACCTTTTGGTGGAGTCTTTCAGGTTTTCCATGTAGGATATAATGTCGTCTGCAAAAAGTGAAAGTTTGACTTCTTTTTTTGCCAATTTGGATGGCTTCGATTTCATTTTGTTGTCTGCTGAGGCTAGGACTTCCAACGCAATGTTAAACAACAGTGGTGAGAGTGGACATCCTTGTCATGTTCCTGAACTCAGGGGGAAAGCTCTGTTTTTCTCCACTGAGGATGATATTAGCCATGGGCTTTTCATATATAGCTTTTATGATGTTAAGGTATGTTCTTTCTATCCTGACTTTCTGGAGGGTTTTTATTAAGGATGCTGTATTTTGTCAAATGCTTTTTCTGTATCTATTGACAGGATCATATGGTTCTTATCCTTTCTTCTATTAATGTGATGTATCACAATGATTGGCTTGTGAATATTGAACCAGTCCTGCTGCCCAGGAATGAATCCCACTTGATCATGGTGGAAAATTCTCTTTATATGCTGTTGAATTCAATCTGCTAGTATCTTGCCGAGAATTTTTGCATCCATGTTCATCAGGAATCTTGGCCTGTAATTCTGCTTTTTAGTGGGGTCTCTGTCTGGTTTGGGAATCAAGGTAATGCTGGCTTCATAGATTCATAGAATGAATCTGGAAGCTTTCCTTCCATTTCTAGTTATTCCATTTACATTCAGAGTTATCATTGAAAGATATGGATTCAGTGTCATTGTGTTATCTGTTGGTTTCATGCTTGTAGTGATGTCTCTGGTCCTTTGTAGTCTGTGCAGCATTCCATTCACAGAGTCCCCCTTAGGATCTCTTACAGGGCTGGTTTAGTGGTCATGAATTCCTTCAGTTTTTGTGTTCTGGGAAAGTCTTTATCTCTCCTTCTAGTCTTAATGACAACCTTGATGGATAAAGGATTCTTGGCTGTGTATTTTTCCTGTTCAGCGCATTGAATATTTCCTGCCAACCTCTTCTGGCTTGCCAAGTTTCAGTGAACAGGTCTGCTACTACCCTTATGTGTATACCCTTGTAGGTAAAAGCCCATTTGTCCCTAGCTGCTTTCAAAATTCTATCTTTGTATTTTGCCAATTTCACTATGATATGCCATGGAGAAGATCAATTCCTGTTAAATCTCTGTGCCTCCTGGATTTCGATATCCATTTCCTTCCCCAGATTAGGGAAGTTCTTAGCTATAATTTGTTCAAGTAAACCTTCTGCCCTTTCTCTTTCTTCTTCTTCTTCCGGAACTCCTATGATACAGATATTATTACGTTTCATTGAATCGCTTACTTCTATAATTCTCCCCTCATGATATAGTATTTTCTTATCTCTCTTTTCCTCAGCTTCATAATTTTCCATAATTTTGTCTTCTATTTCACTTAATATCCCCTCTGCCTCCTCTATCCTTGCTGTCACTGCATCAAGTTTATTTTGCACCTCACTTACAGAATTTCTTAATTCATTGTGCCTATTTCTTAGTTCCCTGATTTGTGCAGCAAGATTCTCTGCTGTCTTCTATACTTTTATCAAGCCCAGCTATCAATGTTATGACTATTATTCTAAATTCTCAGTTATATTGTTTATATCTGTTTTGAGGAATTCTCTAGCTGTCATTTCTTCCTGGAATTTCTTTTGAGGAGAATTCTCCTGTTTCATCATATTGGCTACTTTTGTGTCTTTTGCTTGTTTTAATAACTTGTTATGAGTCCTGCACTTGTAAGAACTACTATATTAAAAAGGGACCATATGCTATCCAAGGCCTGGCCCTTCAAGAGTTGTTTTTGGAGTGTGTTTCATGCTCTCTGTTGTTGAGACTCTGGTTGCTTTATTTCCCTACTTGTAGTGGTAGTTTTGACCTTCCACCAAGTGTGCTTTGATTTGTTAATTGAAGTATCCCTTAAAAAAAAAACTTTAAAAAAGGGGGTGGAGGGTGGAAGAGGCCTTATCCCATAAAAAGAGAAATGACAGGGATGGAGAAAAGGAAAAAAAATGACCAGGTAGAGAATCAGAGAAACAATATGGTTTAGACCAGAGAGAGAGAGAGGAAAATAAAGGAGACACAGAAGAGGTGTAAAAAGAATAGATTAAAGATGTCTGCTTTAAGGGGCACTTAAAGGTGGTTCAGTTGTTGGGCATCCAACTTCAGTTCAGGTCACGATCTTGTGGTCTGTGAGTTCAAGCCCTGCAATAGGCTCTGTGTTCACAGCTGAGACCCTGGAGCCTGCTTCAGATTCTGTGTCTCTGCCCTCTCTCTTCCCCTCCCTGCTCATGCTCTGTCTCTCTCTCTCTCTCTCTCTTTCAAGAATGAATAAACATTTTTAAAAAATTTTTTAAACATGTCTTCTTCAACAAAACAATCAGACTAGAGAAGGGAAGAAATAAAAGAAAGAAAAGGAAGGGAAAATATGTATATATACACATAAGATATGCAGTTACCAGGCACAAAGGGGCCTGGTTTCATGTAGATGATTTCCACCTTTGCTGTGGGCCCAGTTGTCTGTTCCCTGAAATCCCACCTTGTTGGTGATGGGGAGAAAAATGGCGATACCCCAGTCTCTCCCCACTGGACTGGGTGTTCCAAACCACTTGGTTCAGGCCATCCTCACAGTGCCACACGGGCATGAGCAGGCTAGTTCTGTTCTGTCCACAGTCTCCCACGCATCCCCAGTGCTTTGCTGTGATTCAAACCCCAAATATTCAAACCCCGCACACCCCAGTTCCAGGGTACTGTCACTCTGCCAGCCAGCCAACAAAGGGCCTCTGGCTGGCAGGGGCCTTGCAGGGTCTGTTGTCCTTGGAATGTCTATTTGCCTTCCCACAGCACTCAAGGGAGAGGATTGCTTTCTCTGACTACACTGGGAACTACCTACTGAAACTGGGGCTGGCTTACCGCCTCTCTAGGCTCACAAACAGAGTGGAGAAAGCCCCGCAGTTAGAAATTGGTTCTTTCTCTGTGTTTTCCCTTCGTTGGTCTGTGGTTTTTCTCTTGTCCAAATACAATCCTACACCTCCACAGCCTCTCTTTCTCTTCCTTTCGTCTCTCCACAGAAGGAGGTCCCTCCTCTCTGTTCCTATACCACCCATTTTATCTCTCCCAGTTCATAATCATGCACCTATGGCTCGCCACGTTGTCTCCATGGTCCTCTGGAGATGTTTCTGTCACTTTGTAGCCTGGATTTCTGGAATTCCAAGTCTTCTGGCCTCAATCCTGCTGTGTTTGAGGGACAGGGGAACTTTGGGCCCCCTTACTTCTCTGCCATGTTGACTCCTCTCAATGGTTTCCTTTGTTGTGCAAAAGCTTTTTACTTTTATGTAGCCCCAATTCTTTATTTTGCTTTTGTTGTTCTTCCTTAGGAGAAGATACAAAAACATATTGCTAAGACCTGTGTCCAAGAAGTTAAAACCTGTTTTCTTTTAGGAATTTTATGGCTTCAAATCTTACATTTGAGTCTCTAATCCATTTTGAGTTCATTTTTGCATATGGTGTAAGAAGTGGTCCACTTTCATTCCTTCGCATATAGCTGTCCAGGTTTCCCACCATAATTCACTGAAGAGAGTGTCTTTTCCCCATTGTTATCCTTGCCTCTTTAGTCATCGATTAATTCACCATATAAGTGTGGGTTATTTCTGGGCTCTCTCTTCCGATCCATTGATTGTGTGTCTAATTTGGGGGCCAGTACCATACTGTTTTAATTACTATAGCCTTGGAGTTTAGTGTAAACTTTGAGAATGTGCTGCCTCCAGCTCTGCTCTTAAGATTATTTGTTGGGCTCATTTTTTGTTTCCTACAAATTTTGGGATTCTTTGTTCTGTTAAAAATGCTATTGGTATTTTCATAGGGATTGCATTGAACTTGTAGATTGCTTTGGGTAGTAGGAACATTTTAACAATATTTTTCCAATCGAGGAGTATAGCATATCTTTTCATTTATTTGTGCTATCTTTAATTTCTTTCATCAATGTCTTAGAGTCTTATTGTAAAGGTCTCTTATTTCCTTGGTTAAATTTATTCCTAGATATTTTATCTTTTTGATGCCATTAAAAATGGGATTGTTTTCTTAATGTCAATTCTGCAAGTTAATTATTATATCAAAAACCATACAGACTTACATATATAAATTTTGTATCCTCCAACTTTACTAAATTTATTAGTTCCAATAGCTGGTGAAGTCTTTAGGGTTTTCTATATATAGTATTTAATTTACAAATAGTGACAATTTTACTTCTTTCTTACCAATATTGATATCTTTTATTTCTTCTTGTCTAATTGCCAAGGCTAATATTTGGGCATACTACTTGCATAAAAATAGAGTGGATATCCCTGTTTTATTCCTGATCTTAGAGAAAAGCTTTAAGCTTTTTACCATTGTGTACGATGTTAACTGTAGGTTTGTCATATGTGTCTTTATTATTTTGAGGAATGTTCCTTCTATACCACTTCAAGAGTTTTTATCATGAATTATGTTGAATTTGTCAAATCCTTTTTCTGCATTTACTGGGAGGATTATATAATATTTATCCTTTACTTTCTTAGTGTTGTGTATCATGTTGATTAATTTGCAGATACTGAACCATCCTTAAAGCTCTGGAATAAGTCCCACTTGATTGTTGTGTATCATCCTTTTAGTATATTGTTGAATTTAGTTGGCTATCTTTTTGTTCCAGATTTTTGCATCTATGTTCCTCAGGGATATTGATCTGCAACTTTCTTTTTGTGTGTGTGGTGTCCTTATCTTATTTTGGTATCAAGGTAATAATGGCCTTGTAGAATGAATTTGGAAGCATTCATTCCTCTTCTATTTTTTGGAATAGTTTGATAATGATATAGGTATAACTCTTGAAATATATGGCAGAATTCACCTGTAACGCATCTGGTCATTGGCTCTGGGAATGTATCAGTTTCTTTTAGGTTATGCAATTTTGTTGGTGTATAGTTTGTGAAGTCTTTGATAGACCTTTATGTTTCTCTGTGGTATTCTAGGTTATATTTTGTAACTTCTCCTGAATTTCTGATTTTAATTATTTGAGTTCCCTTTCTTTCTTTCTTGGTGAGTCTATCTAAATGCTTATTATTTTTTTCATATTTGGTAAGAAACAGCTCTTAGTTTCATTGATGTTTTCTTCTTTTTGCCTTTATTTCATTTATTTGTGCTCTGACCTCTATTGTTTCCTTCCTTTTTCTAAATCCTTTAGATGTTAATTTACATTGTTTATTTAATATATTTCTGGTGCCTGGATATAAGCCTGTATCACTATAACATTCCCTCTTAAAACTGTGTTTGCTGCATCCCCAGGGTTTTGGAATGCTATGTGTCCATTTTCATTTGTCTCAGGTATTTTTAAATTTCTTTTCTGATTTCTTCATTCACCAATTTGTTGTTGAGAAGCATGTTTAGCCTCCATGTGATTTTTTTCCAGGGTTTTTTTTCTTGTAATTGACTTCTAGTTTTATACCATAGTAATCAAAAATGATGCTTGATATGATTTTGGTCTAAATTTATTCAGACTTGCTTTGCGGTCCAACATGTAATCTATCTTAAAGAGTGCTCCATGTGCACTTGACAAAATTGTGTATTCCGAGATGGAATATTCTGTATATATCTGTTTAGTCCATCTGTATGATCTCCTATGTTGTTCAAAGCCACTGTTTCCTTATTACCTTTCTGTATCATCTATCCATTGATGTAAGTTGGATGTTAAAATTCCCTATTGTATTACTATTAATTTCTCTTTTCATGGATGTTAATATTTTCTTTAAATATCAAGATGTATCTGTGTTGGATGCATAGATGTTGATAATTGTTATATCATCTTGCTGGATTGATCTCTTTTCATTATCTAACATCCCACTTTCTCCCTTGTTACAGTCTCTGTGTTAAAGTCTATTATGTCTAATAGAATTATTGCTACTCAGATTACTTTTTTTTCCATTTTCATGGAATATCTTGTTCAGTTTTTTTTTTTATTTCCAGTCTTATATGTATCTTTTAGGTCTAAAATGAGTCTCTTGTAGGCAGAATGGAGATGGTTCTTTCGTTGTTGTTATTGATTTTGTCATGCTACGTCTTTTGGAATATTTCCTCCATTTGTATTTAAAGTAATTATTGGTAGGTATGTCCTTATTATCTGTTTGTTAATTACTTTCCATTTTTTGTTATAGTTTTTCTCTGTCCTTCCCTTGCTCTCTCCCTTGTATTTGATGGCTTCCTTTAGTCTTATGTGTTGATTTCTTCACTTTTATTATTTGTGTAACTCTTATACATTAATGAGTTGTGTTTGTGGGGAAGTTCAAATATAACCCTTTGTATATGGAAGTTTATATTAAGCTGATGTTCATTTAAGTTCAAACCCATTCTAAAGAACTGCATTTTTACTTCCCACCGTGTTTTATGTATTTGACATCATATTTTACATCTTTCTATGTTTGTACATCCCTTAAGTAATTATTGTAGATAGAATTGATTTCTACCACTTTTGTCTTATAACTTTCATACTAGCTTTATGTGATCAATCTACTACTTTTTCTATTTATTCACTTTTAGCAGTGAAATGTTTTCTTATGTCTAGCTATGGCTTTAAAAGGTCCCTTTAACATTTCTTGTAAGGACAGTTTAGTGGTGATGAACTTCTGTGACTTTTGTTTGTCTAGGAAAAAAACTTTATCTCTTTAATTCTGAATAACTTTTCTGGGTAAGTTTACTTGCTTGTATCTATTTTGCTTTCAGCACTTTGAGTGTATCATGCCTTTTCCTTCTTGCCCACAAAGTTCCTACCGAAAAATCAGCTGATAACCTTATGAAAGTTCCCTTAAGTGTAACTGTTTGTTTTTCTCATTTTGTTGGTTGTTTAATGTTATGGTATACTCACCTCAAGTATAGCTAATATGTCACCATATAATACCATTGCAGTACCATTGACTATATTTCCTATGCTGTATCTTTCATCATCATGACATGTTCATCCTTAAAATGGAAACCTATATCTCCTTCTCCTTTTCCCCCATTTTGCATAACCCCATACCCCTCTCTCCTCTGGCAACCCTACATTCATTCATTGTATATATGAGTCTTTTTGGTTTTTGTGTGTTTTTTGGTTTGGGTTTTCAGATTCTGCATAGAGTGAAATAATATGGTATTTGCCTTTCTCTGTCTGACTTATTTCACTTAGCATGACACCCTCTAAGTCTGCCCACATTGTTGCAAATGGTAATATTATCTTATTGTTTTTAGGATTGAGTAATTATTGCAGTGTGTGTGTGCGCGTGTGTCCAAAAACACACACCACATCTTGATCCATTCATCTACTGATGGATTCTCTTGTTACTTTTAAGATTTCTCATCTTTATTTTTTATTGAAGTATAGATGATACACAATGTTTCAGGTATACTACGTAGTGATTCGATAAGTCTATATGTTATGCTACCATCACTTTCTTTATTTATGAGTATCTTGAATTTTTTTCATTTTAATTATTGTGTGTCTTGATGTGGACTTCCCTAGGTTCATCTTGTTTTGGGCTCTGTGATTCCTGGATTTGAATGTGTGTTATTTTCCCTAGATTAGGAACATTGTCAGTTATTGTTTCTTCAAGTGTCCTCTCACTTCTTCTTCTGGGATCATTATAATGTGAATATTATTATGCTGCATGATGTTCAGAGTTCCCTTAACCTATTTTCATTTTTATTATTCTTTTTTCTTTTGTTATTCAGCGTGGTTGCCTCCCATTAGCCTGTCTTCCAGATTGCTGATCTGTTCTTCTGCATCCTCTAATTTACCACGGATTCCCTTTACTCTGTTTTCCATTGCAGTTACTCTATTATTCAGGGCTGAGTGGTTCTTTTTTAAATATTTTCTCTTTGTTGAAGTTCTCACTGAGTTGGTCCACTCGTACATCAAGTCCACTGAGTACTTTTATGACCATTACCTTGAACTCATTATCAAGCATCTTGCTTACCTTTGTTTCACTTAACTCTTTGTGTGTGACATGGTCTTGATCTTTCATTTGAGACCTATTTCTCTGTATCCTCATTTTGTGTAACTTCCTGTGTTTGTTTCTATGTATTAGGTAGGTCAGCAATGTATCCTTATCCTGGAACTAGTAGCCTTGTATAAAAGGGGTTCTGTGGTGACCTGTAACACAACCCCCCTGGTCACTATAACCAGGTGATCTAGGGGTGTCCACTGTGTGGGCTGAATGCACCCTCCTGTTGTGGTTAAGCCACAGTTACTGTGGGCATGCTAGTGGGTAGCATTGGCCCTCAGTCCGGCTGGTTGCAATGATCAACTTCACAAGCTAGGGGGCACTGTTGAGCAGGCTTTGCGCCGCATCATGCTGAGAGGTGCTACTGTAGCTACTGGGAGCTCACTGGTGGGGAGGGTCAACCCTCAGCCTAGCCATCTGCAATTAGCCACTGCACAGCTGCAGGCACCTGAAGGACAAAGCTTGCTCCCTGCACAGCCAGGTGAGAAGCTTGTCTGCAAGAACAGTGGAGTCATTGGTATATGTGGTTAACTTCCTTCCTTTCTAGGAAAGAAATGACCGAGGAGAGGAGCTAGTCCCAGCTGGGGTTGCCTTCTGGGTATGGCAGGATGAGAGCCACTTTAGAGCCCCCAAGGGAGGTAGGGTGGGGAGGGTAGGTTCATAGGGAAATGCTAAAGTAGGGCAAGGCATGTGGTGCTAGTCAAGTAGATAGAGAACTGAGAACTGCTCTTGCAAGAATCTGGCTGGGAGAGGACAAGAAAAAGGACACCTGCCAGTACTTTTGTTCCTGAAGAAATCTCCTACAGATCCCTGCCCCTCCAGCATATGTTCTAAAGTGAGTCAATAAATCTCCTTTACATCTCCTTCATAGATACCCTAGGTACCTTTCACACTACTGCTTCTGTTCTGTGTCTCACACACTTAGTGTGTTAGCTCTTTAAGGGAAGGGACACAGTTTCTAGCTCCCTCAGAGTTAAGACCTGTTGATTTTTAAAGCCAGATGTCATGGGGATTTGTCTTTCCAATGCGGGTCCCCAAGGCCAGGGGTGCCTGGTATGAGATCTGGTCCCCTCCATCCTCTGTGCTTGTGAGGTCCCTCCTTTTTGTGATTGGTCAATGTGGATATCTTATTCCTGACTGTGTCTCTGCCATTCCTACCCTTTTTTATGTGCCCTTCTCTCTATAGCTAGTTGTCGAACATCTTCTGACAGTCTTCAGGTTGTTTTGAGAGTGAGTTGCAATACATGCAGTGTCCATCTCAGTGTGTTTGTGGGATGAGGTGAGTTCAGTATCCCCACCTCGTCTGCAATCTTCTGTCTCAATTCTTTCTTAAAAAATTGGTGGAATATGGGGCATCTGGGTGACTCCGTCAGTTAAGCATCTAACCTTGGCTCAGGTCATGATCTCATAGTCTGAGTTTGAGCCCCACGTCGGTCTCTGTGCTGACAGCTCAGAGCCTGGAGCCTGCTTCAGATTCTGTGTCTCCCCCTCTCTCTGCCCCTCCCCTGCTTGTGCTCTGCCTCTCTCTCAAAAATAAATAAAGCTCAAAAAAATTTTTTTAATTAAAAAAAAATTTGGTGGAATTCACCTGTAACATCATCTGGTCCTGGACTTCTGTTTCTTGGGAGTTGTTGTTGTTATTGTTTTTTTTTTAACTACTGATTCAATTTTGTTACTAGTAATTGGTATGTTCGTGTTTTTGATTTCTCTCTTATTTAGTCTTGGAAAACTGTATGATTTTAGGAATGTATCCATTTCATTTTAATTTTACCACATAATATTCCCTTATAATCTTTTATATTTCTATGGTCAGTTGTAACTTTTGTTTCATTACTCATTTTTGACTCCTTTTTCTTTTTGATATTGAAGTATAATTAATATACAACGTTATATTAGGTTCATGTGTGCAATATACAGATCCTAAAGTCCTATATATTTTTCAGTGCTCACCACATGTTATCATACATTCTTAAAATATTATTGACTGTATCCCTCCACCTTTTCTTTTTTTTTTTTTTTTTTTAACCTCTGTAAGTTACTTATTTTACAACTGGAAGTTTGTACCTCTTAGTAATCCTTATCTGTTTCATGTACCTTCCAAATACCTCCCCTCTGGCAACCACCAGTTCTCTGTATTTAGAAGTCTGGTTTATTTTGTTTGTTCATTTCTTTCTTAGATTCCACATATATGTAAAATCATATGATCTCTAACTGACTTCATTTACCATTGTACTCTCTAGTTCCATCCATGTCTACGCAAATAGCAAGATTCATCCTTTTTTATAGCTGAATAATAGTCCATTGTGTGTGACATACACATATACACCATATCTTCTTTATCCATTTAAAACTGATGGACACCTGGGCTGCTTCCATATCTTAGCTACTGTAAGTAGTGCTTCTATAAACATCAGAATGCATGTATCCCTTTGAATTAGTGTTCTTGTATTCTTTGTGTAAATACCCAGTAGTGAGATTGCTGGATTGTAAGATAGTTTTTTTTTTAAGCTTTTGGGGAACATCCATATTGTTTTCCAGAGAGGCTGCACCACTTTGCATTCCTATCATCAATGGAAGAGTGTTCCTTCTCCTCCAGTTCCTCAACAACACCTGTTGTTTCTTGTGTTATTGATTTTAGCCATTGACAGGTGTGAGGTGACATCACCTTATAGTTTTGATTTGCATTTCCCTGATGGGAAGTGATGATGAGCATCTTTTCATGTGTCTGTTCGCCTTCTGTATGTCTTTGGAGAAATGTCTGTTCATGTCTTCTGTCTATTTTTAATTGGCTTATTTTCTCTTGTTAAGTTTGATCCGTTCTTTATATATTGTGAATACTAACCCTTTATCAAATATCTCATTTGCAAATACCTTCTCCCACTCCATAGTGTGCCTTTTAGTTTTGTTGATTGTTTCCTTCACTGTGTAGAAGCTTTTTATTTTTATATCGTCCCAATAGTTTATTTTGCTTTTGTTTCCCTTGCCTCAGAAGACCTATCTAGAAAAAAATTTGCTATGGCCAATGTCAAAGAAGTTACTGCCTGAGTTCCCTTCTAGGATTTTTATAGTTTCAGGTATCACATTTAGGTCTTTAATCCATTTTGAATTTATTTTTGTGTATAGTATAAGAAAGTAGTCCAGTTTCATTCTTTTGCATGTGGCTGTTTAGTTTTCTCAACACCATTTGTTGAAAAGACTGTCTTTTTCCCATTTGATATTCTTTCCTGCTTTGTCAAAGATTAATTGATCATATAGTTGTGGGTTCATTCCTGGGTTTTCTATTCTGTTCCATTGATCTATGTGTCTGATATTGTACCAGTACCATACTGTTTTGATCATTGTAACATTGTAATATAATTTGAAATGTGGAACTGTAATACCTCCAGCTTTACTTTTTTAAGATTGATTTGGCTATTTGGAATATTTTGTTGTTCCAGTCAAACGGAACCTCTGTCTAGAGGTTTATCAATTTTAGAGTTATTGTTTTGTTTTGTTTTTCAAAAAACCAGCTCCTTGTTTGTTTGATCTGTTTTATCTTTTTTTAGTTTCTATATCATTTATTTCTACTCTAATCATTATTCTTTCCTTCTGCTGGTTTTAGGTTTTGTTGTTCTTTTTCTAGCTCCTTTGGGTGCAAGGTTAGGTTATTTATTTGAGATTTTTCTTCTTGAGGCAAGTGTGCATTGCTATAAACTTCCCTCTTAGAACTGCTTTTGCTGTATCCCAAAAACTTTGGACCAATGTGTTTTCGTTTTCATTTGTTTCCATGTGCTTTTAAATGTCTTACTTTATTTCTTGGTTGTCCCATTCAGTGTTTAGCAACATGTTATTTAACCTCCATATATTTGTGCTCTTTCCAGATATTCTTCTTGTGGTTGATTTCTAGTTTCATAGCATTGTGGTGAGAAAAGGTGCATGGTATGATTTTGATCTTCTCGAATTTGTTGAGATTTGTTTTGTGAGCTAATATGTGATCTAGAGAAAGTTCTGTGTGCACTTGAAAAGAAGGTATATTCTGTTTTAGAATGGAATGTTCTGAATATATCTGTTAAATCCATCTGTTCCAGTGTGTCATTTAAAGCCATTGTTTCCTTGTTGATTTTATGTTTAGATGATCTATCCATTGATAGAATTGTGGTGCTAAAGTCCCCTACTATTATTGTATTATTATCAATTAGCTCCTTTATGTTTGTTATTAACTATTACATGTGTTGGGTGTTCCTATGTTGGTTGCATAAGTACTTTACATTGTTATATCTTCTGGTTGTATTGTCCCCTTTATCATTATAGAGTGTCCTTATTTGTCTCTTGTGACAGTCTTTGTTTCAATACCTATTTTTTTCTGATATAAGTATTACTACTCTGACTTCCTTTTGACCTCCATTTGCATGATTGATGTTTCTCCATCTCTCACTTTAAATATGCAGGTGTCTGTAGGTCTAAACTGAGTCTCTTGCAAGGAACATATAGATAAGTTTTGTTTTGTTATTCATTCTCTCACCCTGTGTATTTTGATTGGAGCATTTAGTCCATTTGTATTCAAGATAATTATTGATAGATATGTATTTATTGCCACTTTACTACTTGTGTGGTTTCTGAAGATTTTCTCTGATTCTTTCTTGCCTTTCTTTCATGGTTTGCTCATTTTCTTTAGTACTGCATTTGGATTTCCTTCTCTTAATCTTTGCATGTTAATGATTTTTGAGATATGGTTGCTGTTAGGTTTGCATATAATCTTTTCTGTATGTAGCAACATACATTAAGTTGATTTTCATTTAATTTTGAGCTCATTCTTTTCTCCTGTCCTTCCCATGTTTTAGGTTTATTATTATCATTATTATTATTATTATTATTATTATTATTATTTTATATCATTTTATTTTGTGAGTTCCTTGACTGATTTTTTTTAGAAATATTAATTTTTACTGCTCTTGTTTTTCCTACCTCTATATTGTCACTTTTGCCTCTCCTTTCCAGCCAAAGTGTCCCTTTTAACATTTATTGCAGAGTAGTTTAGTGGTCATGCACTCCTTTAGTTTTTGTTTGTTGGGAAATTCTTTATCTCTCCTTCTATCCTGAATAATTGCCTTGCTGGATACAGTATTCTTGGCTGCAGTTTCTTCTCACTCAGCACTCTCAATATATCCTGCCACTCCTTTCTGGTTTGCAAAGTTTCTGTTGAAAAAAATCTCCTGCTAGCCTTATGGATTTTCCCTTGTAAGTTAATGATTTCTTTTTTCTTGCTGCCTTTAATTTTTTTCAAATTTGCAAATTAGATTAAATCCTATCTTGATGTAGGTCTGATTTTGTTGATTGCATTGGGGTTTCTCTTTACCTCCGGGATCTGGATATCCATTTCCTCTCCCGGATTAAGGATGTTTTCAGTTAGTATTTCTTCAAAATTTTCTGTCCCTTTTTCCCTATTTTCTTCTGAGATTCCTATAATAAGAATGTTACTAAGTTTGGTGGAGTAAGTGAGTTCCATAAGTCTCTTCTCATTTTTGTATAATTCTCCTTTGTTCAGCTTCATTACTTTTCATTACTCTGTGTTCTAGGTCACTGATTTGTTCCTCTGCTGCTAATTCTATCCAAATGTGTTTCTCATTTCATTTATTTTGCCCTTTACCTCTACTATGTTATACTTTATATCTGCAGTAAGCCTCTCACTCATGTCTTCCACTCTTTTCTCAGGTCCAGTTAGTATCCTTATGATCATTGCTTTAAATTCTCTATCAGGAATGTTACTTAGATGTTTGCTTAGGTCCCTGGCTATAGACTTCTTCAGTTCTTTCACTTGGGATTGATTTTTCTGCCTCCTCATTTTGTCTGTTTCTCTGTGTTAAGAATGTCAACTGTCTCTTCTGCTCTTGGAAGTAGAGACTCTATGAAGAAAAGGCCCTAGACTGCCCTGGAGTGCGGTGTCCCCTGTGCAGAACCTTACACTTCAGGACACTATTGTATTTATGTTGCTTATGCCCTACTATTCTGTCTGATTCCCTTTTCCTTTCAGTGCAGTTATCTGCACTCACTCTCTCCCTGTTCTGGACTGCACTTGTTCTTTGTGGTGTTGGTGGGACCCTGTCAGGCCAGCTCTGAGGGGGCATGCCTGCCATGGAACTTTGGTGCACAGTGGCAGTTTTAGCAAAATTTGCACTGGTTATTTGTTGGGTCTCCCGAAGTGCTATGGCAGCCAGAGGCTGAGGTGACCAGGGGTGTGAGGCTGGGTGCGGTGCACTATGATGGCTGGAAAGAGCTGAGTTCAGCGTCTAGTGGTGCCTGGGGGCATGCATCTGGGTACAGTGTGTGACAGTGGCCTGGGATGCATGGCTATGTAGGGCTAAACCACATGTTCTTTATCCATTCCTCTTTTGATGGACATTTAAGTTGCTTCCATATCTTGGTTATTATAAATAATGTTGCAATAAACATAGGAATGCATATATCTTTCTAAGTTTGTGTTTTGATTTTCTTTGAGTAAATACACAGTAACGGGATTACAGGATCATGTAGTATTTCTATTTATAACTTTTGAGGCATCTCCCTGATGTTTTCCAAAATGGCTGTACCAATTTATGTTTCCACCAATAGTGCTTGAAAGTTCCCTTTTTTCCACGTTGTCACCAACACTTGTTATTCTCTTTTTCATACTAGCCATTCTGACTGGTGTGACATGGTAGGTCACTGTGATTTTGATTTACATTTCCCTGATAATTAGTGATGCTGAGTGGCTTCTCATATGTCTGTCAGCCAACTGGGGTTTTTTTGTGTGGGTTTGTTGAAAAATGTAAATTTCGGGTCTTCTGTCCATTTTTTTTAATAGGATTGTTTTGTTGTTTTTGTTGAGCTGTGTAAATTCTTTACATATTTTGGTTATTCACCCCTTATCAGATACATCATTTACAAATATCTTTTCCCATTCAGCATTGCCTTTTGGTTTTGTTAATGTTTCCTTTACTGTGCAAAAGCTTTTTTATTTCGACATGGTCCCAGTACTTTAATTTTGATTTTGTTTCCTTTGCCGGAGGAAACATAGCCATAAATGTGTTATTAAGGGCAATGTCCAAGAGATTACTGCCTATGTGTTATTTTAGGAGTTTCATGATTCCAGATCTCACATTTAAATCATTTTGAGGTCATTTTTTGTGTATGGTATAAGAAAGTGGTCCAGTTTCATTCTTTTGCATGTAACTGTTCAGCTTTCCCAGCACCGTTTACTGAAGAGACTATCTTTTTTCATTGTATATTCTTTCCTACTCTGTCATAGATTGACTATATAGGTTTGGGTTTATTTCTTGGCCTTCCATTCTGTACCATTGGTCTATGTCTCTATTTTTGTGCCAGTATCGTAGTGGGTTGATTACCGTGGCTTTGTAGTGCAACTTGAACTCTGGGATTGTGATATCTCTAGCTTTAATCTTCTGTCTCAACTTTCACTGGCTGTTCAAGGTCTTTTCTGGTTCTATACAAATTTTAGGATTATTTTTTCTAGTTCCGTCAAAAGTGCTATTGGCATTGTGACAGGGATTACATTGAATATATTGCTTTGGTAGTATAGACAACTTAATAATTATTTACACAATGAGCATGGCATCTTTTTATTTGTGTCATCTTCAGTTTCTTTCATCAGTGTCTTATAGCTTTCAAAATGTAGGTCTTTCCTGTATGGCTATATTTATTCCTAGGTATTTTATTCTTTTTCTGGTGCAGTTGTTAATGGTATTTCTTTTTTAAATTTTCTGTTGCTTTGTTATTAGTGTATAGAAATGCAACATATTTCTGTGTTTTAAGTTAGTATCCTTCAACTTTACTGAATTAATTTATTAGATCTAATAGTTGTTAGAGCCTTCAGAGTTTTCTATATGTAGCATCATGTCATCTATAATGATAGTTTTACTTCTTTATTATCAATTATAATACCTTTTATTTCGTGCCTTATTGCTGCAGGTATGGCTTCTAGCACTATGTTGAATAAAAGTGGTGAGTAAGTATGAACGTAGTTGTCTCGCTTCTGTCTTAGAGGAAAAGCTCTCAGCTTTTCAACATTTAGCATGCTGTTGTGGGTTTGTTGTATATGACTTTATTACGTTGAGATATGTTTCCTCTAACCTCATTTTGTTGAGTTTGATCAGGGTTTGAGGTTGATTTGTCAAACGCATTTCTGTATCTATTGGGATTATCATATTGTTTTTATCTTTCTTCTTTTTAAAAAATCTTTCCTCTTGTTAATGTGATGCATTACATTGATCTGGAATATAGAAGCATCCTTCTGAGTCCTATAAAAACTCTCACTTGATGGTGATGTTTTTTTAATGCGTTTTTGATTTTGCTAATATTTTGTGAAAATTTGTTCCGAGATACTGGTCTATAGTTTTCTTTTTTCCTGGTGTCTTTGGTTTTGGTATCTGTGTAACGCTGACCTTGGTAGAATGATTTGAAAAGGTTTTCTTGATTTTTTTTATTTTTTTTTATTTCACCTTTAT
The DNA here is from genome assembly GCF_016509475.1 of Prionailurus bengalensis. Classification (NCBI taxonomy): domain Eukaryota; kingdom Metazoa; phylum Chordata; class Mammalia; order Carnivora; family Felidae; genus Prionailurus; species Prionailurus bengalensis. The sequence continues at coordinate 9,529,847 of NC_057349.1, read as the reverse complement.
TGCTAGTAATCTGTTCAAATTTTCTTTCTTCCTGATATACTTTTTTTTATTGTATGCTACTGGCAGTTTATCCATTTTTTCTAGGTTTTCCCTTTTGCTGGTAAATATTTTTTTATATTTACATAACCCTTTGTATTTCTGTGGTGTGAGTTGTTTTCTCTCACTTAATGTCTGCTTTTATATGAGTCCTCTCCTTTTTTTTCTTGATGAGTCAGATGAAAAATTTTTCAATTTTATCTTTTCAAAGAACCAGTTCTTTGTTTCATAATATTTTCTATTGTGTTTTAGTCTCAATTTCATTTATTTCTGCTCTATCCTTGTTTAAATTTCCTCATTTCTACTAGTTTGGGGTTTTCTTTGTTCTTCTTTTTCTAACTCCTCTAGGTGTTAGTTTCTTTATTTCAGATTTTCTTATTTCTTGAGGTAGACCTGAATCACAATGAAGTTCCCTCAAAGAACTGCCTTTGCTGTGTTTCTGTGTATTTTTCATTTATTCTTTGATTTATTTATTGACCCAGTTGTCATTTGGTGTCCTGTTGTTTTGCCTCCACGTTTGTGTTTTGTCCAGATTTTTTTTTCTTGTAATTAATTTCTAGTTTCATACTGTTGTGGTGAAAGGATGCTTCAGATGGTATTAGTCCTCTTATATTTTTGACACTTACGTTTTGTGGCCTAATATATGATCTGTCTCGGAAAATGTTCCATGTGCACTTGAAAAGAATATGTATTCTGTTTTTTGAATGGAATGTTCTGTATATATCTGTTTAGGCCATCTGTGTCATTCAAAGTCACTGTTTCTTTGTTGATTTTGTCTGGATGATTTATCCATTGATGTAGATGGGCTGATAATGGCCACTACTATTATTGTATTACTGTCCCCTTCTACCTTTATGTCTGTAAATATTTGCTTTATGTACTTAGATGCTCTTATGTTGCATGTATAGACATTTACAATTTTTTATATCTTCTTATTGGATTTATGCCTTTATCATTATGTAGTGCCCTACTTTATTTCTTGATAAGTCTTTCTTTTAAACTCCATTTTGTCTGTTATAACTATTGGTACCCTGCCCTTTTTCCCCTTCCATTTGCATGGTATGTTTTTCCATCTCTTCACTTTCAGTCTGTATGTGCCTTTTAGATCTAACATGAGTCTCATCTCTTGTAGGCAGCATATAGATGAGTAGGAGTTTTTTAATCCATTTAGTCACACTGTGTCTTTTGATTGGAGTGTTTCATTTGTTTACGTTTAAAGTAATTATTGATAGGTATGTATTTATCACTATTTTGTTAACTGTTTACTACTTGTTTTTGTAGTTCTTCTGTGCTCCTTTCTTTTTTCCTTCCTTTGATTTGATGCCTTTATTATTTTGCTTGGATTCCTTTCTCTTTTTTAGGCATCTATTATATGTTTTTTTGTGTGTGGTTACCACTGAGGTCATACATAACATTGTATGCATATAATAGTCTATATTCAATTGATAGTTACTTAAGTTTAAACACAGACTTAAAGCACTAAATTTTAAGTGCCCCCTCCAAGTTTTATATATATGATGTCATATTTTACATCTTTTTATTTTGTGTACCTTTGACCAATTATTGTACGTATAATTGATTAGTGTTGTGTTTTAACCTCCATACTAGCTTTATAAGTGATTAATCTACTTTTACTAAATGTTTGCTTTTACTAGTGAAAAATTTTTTCCATTAATAATTTTCTTCTATTTATAGCCTTTTCTTACCACTCAAAGAATTACCTTTAACATCTCTCATAAGGCTGGTTTAATGGTTATGAACTTTCTTAATTTCTTCCTTTAGGAAACTAGCTCTTCTATTCTGAATGATAACCTTGCTGGGTAGAGTATTTTTAGTTGCAGGGGTTTTTTTTTCTTCTTTCAGTACTTGGATATATCATGCCACTCTGTTCTGGCTTGCAATGTTCTGACAAAAAATTAGCTGATAGTTTAATGAGGTTTACATTGTATATAACTATTTTCTTTTCTCTTGCTACTTTTTAAATTATCCTTATCACTGTTTTTTGTCATTTTAATTATTATGTGGACTTGGTGTGGACTTTTTCAGGTTCACCTTGTTAGGGACTGTGTTTCTTGACCTAGACATTTGTTTCTTTTCCCAGATTAAAAAACTTTTCAGCTATTTCTCCAAGTAAGTTTTCTGCCCTCTTCTCTTTTCCTTATGGAGTCCCTATAATGTAAATGCTATTATGTTTAATGATATTACTGAGTTCCATTAACTCATTCTCATTTTTACTATCCTTTTTTCTTTTGCTATTCAGCTTGGTTGCTCTCCATTACCTTGTCTTCTAGATTTGGCACATTCTTCTGCATCCTCCGATCTGCTGTTGACTCTTTCTGTGTTTTTTATTTGAATTAGTAAATTTTTTTATCTATGGCTCTTTTTGATATTTTCTATCTCTCTGTTGAAGTTCTCACTGAATCAGTCCACTTTTTTCTCAAGTTCAGTATCTTCACGACCATTGCTTTGAATTCTTTGTCAGGCACATTGCTTATCTCAATTTCACTTAGCTCTTTGCTGTGGTTTTTATCATGTTCTTTATTTGGGACATATTCCTCTTTCTCCTCACTTTGTCTAACTCTCTATGTTTATTTCTATGTATTAGGGAAGTCAGCTACATTTCCTAGTCTTGCATGTAGTAGCCTTGTGTAGAAGAGGTCCTGTGGTGCCCTGTAGTATGGTCCCTTTCCCCCATCACCACAACCAGGTGCTACAGGTGTATCTTCTAAGTTGGTTGTATGTGCCCTACCATTGTGGCTTAGCTGCATTTTCCCTCAACACAGTGGGCTGCAATCACCTGCTTTGCCTTCTGTGGGTATGGTGGATGGAATTTTGTCCCTGTATTATTGGATGGTCTGCCTAAAGCCTCCACAGGCTTATAAGTTGTAAAGTCAGCAGTCAGGCTAGATGTCTGCAGTTAGTCTTTCTGACACAGTTGCAGGTGCACCAAAGGGCAGCACTTTCTCCCTCCGAAGTCAAGAGGCTTTATTGATGGGTAGGGTGAGCAGTCAGATGAGATAACTTTAATTACCTCCCTGCTACAGTTGTTGTGGGCTCAACAAATGACAGGGCTTTCTCCTTGAGCAGTCAGCTAAAAGATTTGCCTGCTAGGACTTGAGGCACACTGATATGTGGAATTATCTCCTCTCCCCCATCATGTTGGAGTGGTGCCAGTCTCTGGGCTGCTTAGAGGTTGCGAAAGGGCAGGAGATGCTTTGGAAGGATGCCTGATGAACAGATGGGTGGGTTTTCAGGGGGATGTGGGGATAAGGCCCACGGTGCTAGCAAGATAGGTGGAGAGTGTTAGTGCAGCATCCTGCAAGTGTCTGGTCATATAGGCTAGAAAAGGAAAGAGAAATGACACCTGCCAACACTTTTGTTCTTGGAGAAATCTGAAGATCCTTGCCCTTCTAGTGCATGTTCTGAGAAGAGTCTATCATCTCCTTCATGTATATGTTATGCATTTTTCGAACTGCTGTGTCTGTGTCGTGTCTCAGGCCAAGGTATTTACTGGGATTGTTCCTATGGTGGTGATTCAGTTTCCTATTGCCTTCTGTCTGTCCTAGAGTTAAGCTGGATGATTTTTAAAATACCTGGAATTAAGCCCTGCTGATTTTAAAAGCTCCTGGAGTTGAGCCCTGTTGATTATAAAATCAGGTATTATATGGACTCATTTTTTAAGTGGAGGTTTCCATTGCCTGGGGTGGTATCTCACCTTCCTCCTTCTCCATGCTTGTGGTATCCCTCCTATTTATGGTTAGTCTCACTGGGGATTTGCTTTCCAACCACATCTCTGCCCCTTCTACCTTTTTGAAGGTGGTCGTCTATGATTAACTATGGAAGCTCTGTTTTGCCACCTTTCATGTAATTTGGAGAGTTAATTGCATAGGTATAGCTGTTGTATTAGTGTGTCTAAGGGACAAGGTAAGCTCAAGATCCTCCTACTCTGCCATTCTTCTGAACTCCTTTATTTTTTATTTTGCTCTGAAGAAGCTTTTTATTTTTCTTCCAGTTTTAAGGACATATAATTTACATAAAGCATTATAAGTTTAAGATGTATGGCATGTATGACTTATATATTGTGAAATGATAGCCACAGGTTTAGATAACACCCATCATCTCATACAGATACAAAAAAAAAAACTTGACAAACAAAAAATAAAACCTTTATTTTTCTTGTGATGATGAAGATTCTTAGGATGTGTTCTCTTAAAGCCTTTCAAATGTACCATACAGCAGTGTTGACATTAGTCATAATTCTGTACATTATATCCTTACCACTTATTTATCTTACAGCTGAAAGTGTGTACCTTTTGACTACCTTCATCCAATTCTCCCAACTGCCTCCCACTTCTGTAAGTCACAAACCTGATCTGTTTTTCTATTTTTGTTTTAAGGTTTTGGGGGCTTTTATATATTCCAAATATACATGAGATCATTTGGTATTTGTCTATCTCTGACTTAATTAAGTCTTGTCTGACTTAATTTCACTTAACATAATGCCCTCTAGGTCTATCCATTTTGTTATAAATGGAATGATTATTTTTTTCTTAAAAACTAAATAATATTTGTGTGTGTATAATAAAACAAATTATTCATCTGTTGATGGACATTTAGATTGTTTCTATGTCTTAACTAATGTAAATAATGGTGCTATGAACATAGGAGCGCAGATATGTTTTCAACATAGTGTTTTGTTTCCTTCAGATATATTCCCAGAAGTGGAATTGATAGATCATATAGTAGGTCCAGTTTTTATTTTTTGAGGAAATTTCATACTGTTTTTCATAGTGGCTGTTTCAGTTTACAGTTTCACCAACAGTGATCAAGCCTTTCCCTTTCTCTGCATTCTCACCAGCATTTGATATTTCTTGTGTTTTTGGTAATTACCATTCAAAGAGGCATGAGGTGATATCATTGCGGTTTGATTTGCATTTCCCTAGAAATTAGTAACGTTGAGTACCATTTCATGTACCTCTTGGCTATTCTATATCTTCTTTAATATCTATTCAAATCCTTTGACTATTTTAAATTGAATTACTTGTTTTATTGTTATTGAATTGTATGATATTATTGTATATTTTAGTTATTAACCCCTGATCAGATATATGGTTTGTAAATATTTTCCCACTGTATAGTCTTTTAATTTTGTTGATTATTTCTTTTGCTGTAAAGATTTTTAGTTTGATAAAGTCTCACTGACTTATTATTGTGTTGCTTGTGCTTTAGATGTAATCCAAAAAAAAAATCATTGCCAAGACATATTAAAGAGCTTTTTGCCTGTTTTCTACTAGGAATTCTACAGTTCCAGTCTTATATGTAAATCTTTAATCCATTTTAAGTTAAATTTTGTGAGTAGGATAAGATAAGGATCTTGTTTCATTCTTTAACATGTAAATACCCAATTTTCCTGGCACCATTTAGAAAACCTTTTTCATTGACTACTCTTGACTTCCTTGTCAAATATTAGTTGACCACATTTGCATGGGCATAATTCTGGATTCTCTATTTTGTTCCATTGGTCAATATTTGATTTTATGCCAGTACCATACTGTTTAGAACACGATAGTTTTATAATATATCCTGAAATCAGGATGTCTGATGCCTCCAACTTTGTTCTTTTTCTCAGAGTTTCTTTGGCAATTTAGGGTCTTTTGGGATTCCATGTACACATTAGACTGGTATTTGTACTTCTGTATAATAGCCCACTGGAATCTTTATAGTGATTTCATTTAATCTAAAGATGGCATTGTATTATATGGACATTTTAAATGTCATTGTATTTTATAGATGGTATTGTATTGTATGGACATTTTAACAATATTCTTCTACTCCATGAACATGGTATACCATTCTGGTTGTGTCTGCTTTGATTTATTTCAGCAATGTCTTGAAGTTTTAAGAGTAGAGATCTTTCTATTTCCTTGGCTAAATGTATTCCTACATATATTATTACTTTTGATGCTGTTTTAGATTTATTTCTTCTTAAATTTATTGTTAGTGTATAAAAACTGCTGGCTTTGTAGTTAATTTTGTATATTAATTTTGTTTAATTTTCTTATGCAAATTTACTGAATTTCCTGATTATATCTGACAGTTTTTCAGAGGAGACTAGGATTTTCTATATATAAAATCATGTTGACAAACCAGATATTAAACCAAAGACTGCAATAAGAGATGAAAAAGAGCACTATATTATAATAAAGGAGGCAATCCAACAAGAATATCACAATTGTAAATATTTATGCACCCAACATGAACACCAAGATATATAAAACAAAAACAAATTGATAATAACACAATAGGAGATTTTAACATCCCACTTACTTCAACAGACAGATGATCTAAACATAAAATCAAAAAGGAAACAATGGCTTTATGTGACACACTGGACAGGATGGACTTAACAGATACACTCAAAACATTCCATTCTACAGCAACAGAATACACAGTACACAATACATTCTTTTCAAGTGCATGTGAAACGTTCTCCAGAATAGATCATATACTGGGTCATAAATCAGGCCTCACCAAGAATGAAAAGATTGAGATCATACCATGCATATTTTCTGACCACAAACCTATGAAACTTGAAGTCAACCACAAGAAAAAATTTGGAAGACCACAAATGCATGGAGATTAAACAGCATATTACTAAACAATGAATTGGCCAACCAGGAAATCAAAGAAAAAAGTTTTTTAAAATACATGGAAACAGATGTCAATGAAAACACAATGGGCCAAAGCCTTTGGGATGCAGAAAAGGCAATTCTAAGAAAGAAGTATATAGAATACAGGTTCACCTGAAGAAGTAAGAAGAATCTCAAACAACCTAATCTAACATTAAAGGAGCTATAGGGGCGCCTGGGTGGCGCAGTCGGTTAAGCGTCCGACTTCAGCCAGGTCACGATCTCGCGGTCCGTGAGTTCGAGCCCTGCGTCGGGCTCTGGGCTGATGGCTCAGAGCCTGGAGCCTGTTTCCGATTCTGTGTCTCCCTCTCTCTCTGCCCCTCCCCCGTTCATGCTCTGTCTCTCTCTGTTCCAAAAATAAATAAACGTTGAAAAAAAAATTTTTTTTTAAAAGGAGCTATAAAACAACAAATGAAACCTAAAGCTAGCAGAGGGAAGGAAAGATTAGGGCAGAAATAAATGATAGAGATAGTTTTAAAAAAAAAAGTAGAACAGAACAATGAAAGCAGGAGCAGGCTCTTTCAAAAAAATCGAAGTGATAAACTCCTAGCTAGACTTATTAGAAAGAAAAGAGAAAGGACTGAAATAAATAAAATCACAAATTAGAGAAGAGAAATAACACCACAGAAATACAAATGACTACAAAAGAATATCATGAAAAACTATATGCAAACCATTGGACAGCCTGCAGGAAATGGATAAATTCCTAGAAATATATACACTACAAAAACTGAAACAGGAGGAAATAGAAAACTTAAACAGACCAATAACCAGTAAAAAAAAAATTAATCTGTAATCAAAAATCTTCCAAAAATTTCAAGATCAAATGGATTCACAGGCATCTTCTACCAAAAATTTAAAGAAGTGTTAATACCTACTCTTCTCAAACTATTCCCAAAAAATAGAAAAGTAAGGAGAACCTCCAAATTCATTATATGAGACCAACACTACTCTGATACCAAAATCAGATAAAGACACCACTAAAAAATAAAACTAGAGGCCAATATCCCTGATGACCATAGATGCAAAAATTATCAATAAAACACTAAAAAACCAAATCCAACAGTACACTAAAAAAAAAAATCAGTCACCATGATCACATGGGATTTATTCCTGGGCTTCAAGTGTAGTTCAATATTTTCAAATCAATTAACATGATACATCACATTAAAAATAGGGTAAGAGCTGGGGCAGCTGGGTGGCTCAGTTAAGCGTCCAACTTCAGCTCAGTTCATGAACTCACAGTTCGTGAGTTCAAGCCCTGCGATGGACTCTGCTGACAGCTCAGAGCCTGGGACCTTCTTCAGATGCTCTGTCTCCATCTCTCTCTGCACCTCCCCTGCTTGCATTCTGTCTCCTTCTCTCTTAAAAATAAATAAACTTTAAAAAAAGGGTAAGAACCATATGATCATTTCAATAGATGCAGAATAAGCATTTGACAGAGTACAACATCCACTCATGATAACCCTCAACAAAGTAGGATCAGAGGGGACATATCTCAAATAAGGCCATATATGAAAAACCCAGAGTTAATATTATCCTGAATGGGGAAAAACTGAGGCTCTTCCTCCATAGTCAGGAGCAAACCTGAGATGTCCACTATCAGCAATCTTATTTAACATAGCATTAGAAGTCCTAGCCACAGCAGTCAGACAAGAAAAAGAAAAGGCATCCAAACCAGCAAGGAATAAGTCGAATTTTCACTATTTGCACATGATATGATACTTTATATAGAAAACCTGAAAGACTCCACCCAAAATTTGCTAGAGTTGATACACGAATTCAGTAAAGTCACGGGATATAAAATCAATATACAGAAATCTGTTGAATTACTGAGGCAGCAGAATAATGAGGCAGCAGAAAGAGAAATCAAGGAATCACTCCCATTTACAATTGTATCAAAAACCATAAGATACTTAGGAGTAAACCTAACCAAAGAGGTGAAAGATATGTACTCTGAAAACTAAAACAGTAATGAAAGAAATTAAAGATGACACAAAGAAATGGAAAGACATTCTATGCTCACAGATTAGAAGAACGAATGTTGTTAAAATGCCTATACTACCTACAGCAATCTAACATTTAATGCAATTTCTATCAAAATACCACCAGCATTTCTCACAGAACTAGAATAAAGAATCCTAAAATTTGTATGGAACCAGAATAGGCATGGGAAAAGCCAAAGCAATCTTGAAAAAGAAAAACAAAGCTGGAGGGCATCACAATTCCAGACTTCAAGTTATATCACAAAGCTGCAGTGGTAAAAACAGTATGGTCCTGGCACAAAAATAGACACATAGATCAGTGGGACAGATTAGAAAACCCAGAAATGAACTGGGTCAATTAATATGGTCAATTAATCATCCACAAAGCAGGAAACAATATCCAATGGAAAAAAATCATCTCTTCAACAAATTATGTTGGGAAAACTAGACAGAAACATGCAAAACAATGAAACTGGACCACTTTCTTACACCAGACACAAAAATAAATGCAAAATGGATGAAAGGACTAAATATGAGACCTGAAACCATAAAAATCATAGAAGAGAACAAAAACAGTAACTCCTTTGACATAGGCTGTAGCATCTTCTTTCTAGATGTCTCCTGAGGCAAGGGCAACAAAAGCAAAAATAAACTATTGAAACTTTATAAAAATAAAAAGCTGCACAGGAAGGAAACAGTCAACAAAACTAAAAGGCAATCTATGGAATGGGAGAGGATATTTGCAAATGAGATATCTGATAAGGGTTAGTATCCAAAATATATTTTAAAAGCTTATAAAACTCAACACCCCAAAAATTAATAAACTAATTTATAAATGGGCAGCAGATATGTACATTTTTCCAAAGAAGACATCTAGATGACCAACAGATACATGAAAAGATGCTCAACATCACTCATTATCAGAAATATGCAAATCAAAACTACAATGAGATATTATCTCACACCCATCAGAATGGGTAAAATCAACAGCTCCACCCTCATGTTGGATTAATTTGCTAGAGCAGCTCACAGAACCCAGGAAAACACTTCTATTTATTAGTTTATTAAAGGAACACTTAAAGAATGCAGATGAACAGCTAGACGAAGAGATACAAAAGGCAAGGCCATAAAGAATCCTAAGCACAGAAGTTTCTCTGCCTGTGCAGTTGAGTCCATCATCCTCCTGGTTAAGGATGTGTTCACCAACCTAAAAGCTCTCTGAGCCACATGCTATTGAAATTTGTATGGAGGCTTTATCCTATAGGCATGGTTGAACATTAAATTCATCTTTACTGCTTGTCCTTTTTCAGGAGAATTATCTAGGGACTATGACTAAAAATTCAAGTCTTCTAATCATGGGATTTTTTTTCTCAGTGACAGGACCTCATCTAGGAGTTTCTTTTATCTTACAGTAACCATGAGGTTTAGATAAAGTATCTTAACATCATGATACCCTATTTTAAACTAACAACAACTTAACTTCAAAAGCATCCCTTTTGAATATTATGGTATTGATGTTACAGGTTACACACTTTTTTTTTGTATTGTGTTTCCAAGAACAGATTGTCGTAGTTATGATTGCTTTTACTACATTTTATTTTTAACTTTTAAACTAAACTTGTAAATGAACTACAAACTAGAATCTAATTTTGACTATATGTTTACCATAACCAGGGAGTTTAAGACTATTTTGTTATGTGTTTATGATAATTATCACTATTTTACTTCCACTAACAAGCTCTTTGGCAATTCTGCTAAAGCAGGTTTACTGGTATAAACTCTGTTTTTGTTTGTTGAAAAAGTCTTGATCTCTCCTTTTTTTATTAAATATAATTTATTGTCAAATTGGTTTCCATACAACACCCAGTGCTCATCCCAACAGGTGCCCTTGTTAATGCCCATCACCCACTTTCCCCTCTCCCCTAACCCTTAGCCCCCATCAACCCTCAGTTTGTTCTCAGTATTTATGAGTCTCTTATGGTTTGCTTCCCTCCCTCCCTCTCTGTAACTTTTATTCCCTCTTCCCCTCCCTCATGGTCTTCTGTTACGTTTCTCAAGTTCCACATATGAGTGAAAACATATGGTATCTGGCTTTTTCTGCCTGACTTATTTCACTTAGCATAATACCCTCCAGTTCCATCCACATTACTACAAATGGCCAGATTTCATTCTTTCTCATTGCCAAGTAGTATTCCATTGTATATATAAACCACATCTTCTTTACCCATTCGTCAGTTGAAGGACATTTAGGCTCTTTCCATAATTGGGCTATTGTTGAAAGTACCGCTATAAACATTGGGGTACAAGGGCCCCTATGCATCAGCACTCCTGTATTCCTTGGGCAAATTCCTAGCAGTGCTATTGCTGGGTAGTAGGGTAGATCTATTTTTAATTTTTTGAGGATCCTCCACACTGTTTTCCAGAGCGGCTGCACCAGTTTGCATTCCCACCAACAGTGCAAGAGAGTTCCCATTTCTCTTCCCAGCATCTATAGTCTCCTGATTTGTTCATTTTAGCCATTCTAACTGGCATGAGATGGTATCTCAGTGTGGTTTTGATTTGTATTTCCCTTATGAGGAGTGACGTTGAACATCTTTTCATGTGTCGGCCATCTGGATGTCTTCTTTGGAAAAGTGTCTATTCATGTTTTCTGCCCATTTCTTCACTGGATTATTTGTTTTTCAGGTGTGGAGTTGGTGAGTTCTTTATAGATTTTGGATACTAGCCCTTTATCTGATATGTCATTTGCATATATCTTTTCTCATTCCATCGGTTGCCTTTTAGTTTTGTTGATTGTTTCCTTTGCAGTGCAGAAGTTTGTATCTTCATGAGGTCCTAATAGTTCATTTTTTGCTTTTAATTCCCTTGCCTTTGGGGATGTGTCAAGTAAGAAATTGCTGCAGCTGAGGTCAGAGAGGTTTTTTCCTGCTTTCTCCTCTAGGGTTTTGATGGTTTCCTGTCTCACATTCAAGTCCTTTATCCATTTTGAGTTTCTTTTTGTGAATGGTGTAAGAAAGTGGTCTAGTTTCATTCTTCTGCATGTTTCTGTCTAGCTCTCCCAGCACCATTTGTTAAAGAGACCATCTTTTTTCCATTGGATATTCTGTCCTACTTTGTCAAAGATGAGTTGGTCATATTTTTGTGGGTCTAATTCTGGGGTTTCTATTCCATTCCATAGGTCTATATATCTGTTTTTGTGCCGATACCATGCTGTCTTGATGATTACAGCTTTGTAGTACAGGCTAAAGTCTGGGATTGTGATGCCTCCCACTTTGGTCATCTTCTTCAATATTACTTTGGCTATTCAAGTTTTTTGTGGTTCCATACAAGTTTTAGGATTGCTTGCTCTAGCTTTGAGAAGAATGCTGGTGCAATTTTGATTGGGATTGCATTGAATGTGTAGATTGCTTTGGGTAGAATTGACATTTTAACAATATTTATTCTTCCAATCCATGAGCATGGTATGTTTATCCATTTCTTCATATCTTGTTCAATTTTCTTCATAAGCTTTCTATAGTTTTCAGCATACCGATCTTTTACATCTTTGGTTAGGTTTATTCCTAGGTATTTTATGATTCTTGGTGCAATTGTGAATGGGATCAGTTTCTTTATTTGTCTCTGTTGCTTCATTATTGGTGTATAAAAATGCAACTGATTTCTGTACATTAATTTTGTACCCTGCAACTTTTTGTCAAATTCTTGTATCAGTTCTAGTAGACTTTTGGTGGAGTCTATCGAGTTTCCATGTAGAGTATCATGTCATCTGCAAAGAATGAAAGTTCGACTTCATCTTTGCCGATTTTGATGCCTTTGATTTCACTTTGTTGTCTGATTGCTGATGCTAGCACTTCCAATGCTATGTTAAACAACAGCAGTGAGAGTGGACATCACTGTCATGTTCCTGATCTCAGGGAAAAAGCTCTCAGTTTTTCCCCATTGACTATGATATTAGCTGTGGGCTTTTCATAAATGGCTTTTATGATGGTAAAGTATGTTCCTTCTATCCTGAATTTCTCAAGGGTTTTTATTAAGAAAGGATGCTGAATTTTGCCAAATGCTTTTTCTGCATCAATTGACAGGATCATATGGTTTTTATCTTTTATTAATGTGATGTATCACATTGATTGATTTGTGAATGTTGAACCAGCCCTGCAGCCCAGGAATGAATCCCACTTGATCATGGTGAATAATTCTTTTTATATGCTGTTCAATTCGATTTACTAGTATCTTGTTGAGAATTTTTGCATCCATATTCATCAGGGATATTGGCCTGTACTTCTCTTTTTTTGCTGGGCCTGTCTGGTTTGGGAATCAAAGTAATGCTGGCTTCATAGAGTGAGTCTGGAAGTTTTCCTTCCCTTTCTACTTTTTTGGAACAGCTTGAGAAGGATAGGTATTACCTCTGCTTTAAATGTCTGGTAGAATTCCCCAGGGAAGCCATTTGGTCCTGGACTCTTATTTGTTGGGAGATTTTTGATAACTGATTCAATTTCTTCACTAGTTTTGGGTCTGTTCAGATTTTCTGTTTCATCTCGTTTGAGTTTTGGAAGTGTGTTGGTGTTTAGTAATTTTTCCATTTCTTCCATGTTGTCCAGTTTGTTGACATGTAATTTTCCATAGTATTCCCTGATAATTGCTTGTATTTCTGAGGGATTGGTTGTAATAATTCCATTTCCATTCATGATTTTATCTATTTAGGTCCTCTCTCTTTTCTTTTTGGGAAGCCTGGCTAGAAGTTTATCAATTTTGTTTATTTTTTCAAAAAACGAACTCTTGGTTTCATTGAACTGCTCTACTGTTTTGGTTTTTTTTATTGTTTTTTTGGACTCTATATTGTTTATTTCTGCTCTGATCTTTATTATTTCTCTTATGCTGGGTTTGGGGTGTCTTTGCTATTCTGCTTCTAGTTCCTTTAGGTGTGTTGTTAGATTTTGTCTTTGGGATTTTTCTTGTTTCTTGAGACAGGCTTGTATTGCAATGTATTCTCCTCTCAGGACTGCCTTTGCTGCAACCCAAAGAGTTTGGATTGTTGTATTTTCATCTTCATTTGTTTCCATATATTTTTAAATTTCTTCTCTAATTGCCTGGTTGACCCATTCATTCTTTAGTAGGGTGTTCTTTAACCTCCATGCTTTTGGAGGTTTTCCAGACTTTTTCCTGTGGTTGATTTCAAGTTTCATAGCATTGTGGTCTGAAAGTGTGCATGGTATGACCTCAATTCTTGTATACTTATGAAGGGCTGTTTTGTGACCCAGTATGTGATCTATCTTGGAAAATGTTCCCTGTGCACTCAAGAAGAAACTATATTCTGTTGCTTTGGGATGCAGAGTTCTAAATATATCTGTCAAGTCCATTTGGTCCAATATATCATTCAGGGTCATTGTTTCTTTATTGATTCTCTGTCTAGATCTATCCATTGCAATTACCACATTCTTATCAATAAGGTTGCTTATGTTTGCGATTGTTTTATATATTTGGGTGCTACCAAATTCGGTGCATAGACATTTATGATTGTTAGCCCTTCTTGATGGATAGACTCTATAATTATATAATGCCCTTCTTTATCTCTTGTTACAGCCTTTAATTTAAAGTCTAGTTTGTCTGATACAAGTATGGCTACTCCAGCTTTCTTTTGACTTCCAGTAGCATGATAGATAGTTCTCCATCCCCTCATTTTCAATCTTCAGGTGTCCTCAGGTCTAAAATAGTCTCTTGTAGACAGAAAATAGATGGGTCTTGTTTTTTTATCCATTCTGTTACCCTATGTCTTTTGATTGGAGCATTTAGTCCATTTACATTCAGTGTTTTATTGAAAGATATGGGTTTAGAGTTATTATGTTATCTCTAGGTTTCATGCTTGTAGTGATTTCTCTGGTACTTTGTGGTCCTTGAAACCTTTCACTCACAGATCCCCGTTAGGATCTCTTGTAGTGCTGGTTTAGTGGTGATGAATTTCTTCAGTTTTTGTTTGTTTGGGGAAACCTTTATCTCTCCTTCTATTCTGAATGACAGATTTGCTGTATAAAGGATTCTTGGCTGCATATTTTTCCTGTTCATCACATGTAAGATTTCTTGCCATTCCTTTCTGGCCTGCCAAGTTTCAGTAGATAGGTCTGCTACTACCCTTATGTGTCTATTTTGTATGTTAGGGCCCATTTATCCCTAGCTGCTTTCAGAATTCTCTCTTTATTCTTGTTTTGCCAGTTTCACTCTGATAGGTCATACACAAGATTGATTCAAGTTACATCTCAAGGGAGTTCTCTGTGCCTCTTGGATTTCAATGCCTATTTCCTTCCCCAGATTGGGGAAGTTCTTGGCTATGATTTGTTCAAGTACACCTTTAGCCCCTTTCTCTCTCTCTCCTTCTGGAATTCCTATGATACGGATATTGTTCTGTTTGATTGCATCACTTAGTTCTCTAATTCTCCCCTTGTACTCCTGGATTTTTTAATCTCCCTTTTTCTCACCTTCCTCTTTTTCCATAATTTTATCTTCTAATTCACCTCTTCTCCCCTCTGCCTCTTCAACCTATGCTGTGGCTGACTCCATTTTATTTTGCACCTCATTTATAGCATTTTTAATTCATCATGACTATTTTTTAGTCCCTTGATCTCTGTAGCAATAGATTCTCTGCTGTCCTCTATGCTTTTAAGCCCAGCAATTAACTTTATGACAATTTTTCTAAATTCTTGTTCAGTTATTTTGCTTAAATCGGTTTTGATCAATTTGTTAGCTGTTGCTACTTCCTGGAATTTCTTTTGAGGAGAATTCTTTCATTTCATAATTTTGGGTAGTTTTCTGTCCCTTATGCATTTTAAAAGCTTGTGTGCTCTGCACCTGTGAGCACTGCTATAGTAAAGTGGGGGGGGGGGGGCGGTCATACACTCTCCATGTCCTGGCCCTTCAGGAGGCATCTTTTTGGAGATTGTTACTTGCTCTCTGTTGTTGTGACTTTGGTTATTTTATTACCCTACTCTTAGTGATATTTTGGACCCCCCCCCAGCAGGTGTGCTTTGATTTGTTCCTTGGAGTAGCCCTATAAAGAAAACAGACAAACAGGAGACAAAAACATGCATACACACACAAACAAATAATGCAAACAAAGACAAAAAACTAAAAAAACCCAAAAACACCAACTACAAGTAAGTAAGAGGGTGGAGGCGGTGCTGATGGAAGAGCACATACAGAGAAATTATGGGGCGTGGGGGGGGGGGGTAGAAAAAATAAACATTGACTAGGCAGAGAGACTAAAAGGCTTAATGTAGAGGGAGAGAAAGGAAAATAAAGAAGGGGCAGGGGAAAAGAAACGAAGATAAAGTTACCCAGAGAGAGAAACTATATGCCTTGATTATTCTAGAGAGAGAGAAAGGAATGTAAAGAGGTGAAGAACATGTATCAAGAGAATGGATTAAATACATCTGTTTAGGCAAACCAATAACCAGAGTAATCAGCCTAGGGGAGGGAAGAGATAAGGAGGAGAAATGGGGAGAAGACTATATCTATATATCCAGAATTGACCTTGAGTTAATCCAGGCAATGCTGCAGCACTTGTCTGGAGGAGCTTTCGACAGGGTCTGCCCAGCTCCTGTAGATTCAGTTACCTGGTGTGAAGGGGTGTGGTTTGGTGTAGTCTGGACCCACCTCCACCATGGACCCCGGGACTGATCCCTGAAGCCCCAGTGGGGGTGCGGGGAAGGGCAGAATGGTGATCCCCTAGTGTCTTCTCCATGGACCTGGACGGGTGGACTCCTTTTGAGTAGTCCTTACTGTGCTGCAGGCGCAGAGGGGGTGGTCCTTCTCACTCTGCCAGCTCCCCTGACCCTCCGCTTGACCAGGATTCAAAGCCCCACTCCATGCGCTCTGGTACTGGGGAAGCGCCTCTCTCTGCACCTGATATGTGATCCCAGCTGGCTTTGTCTGTGTCACCACACTTCAGAGAGGACTGCCTTCTCCTACTGCAGACTGCACTGCTAACCTCACCGCCAAGCCCCAGGGGTGGCGGCCACAGGCAGGCTTTTTCTTTTCCCACAGCACTTCAGAGAGGGGGCTGCTTTCTCCTACTGCAAACTGCCAGCCACTGAGCCCGGGAGTGGCAGCGCAGGCAGGCTTTGTACTATCGTGCAGCCCTCTAGGAGGGGACCGCTTTCTCCAACTGCAGACTGTGCCCCTGACCTACCGCCAAAGCCAGGACTGGCTCCCCTCCTCCCCAGGTGCTCAAACAGAGAACTGGCCCCAGTCCAAAGAAAGCCCCACAATTAGAGATAGGATCCCTCTCAGTCTCAGTCTGAGGTCTTTTCCTGTCCAGATATGGTCCTACACTTCCCTAGCCGCTTTCTCTTCCCTTTGTCTCTCGGCAGAAGGGGGTCCCTCCCCTCCATGCCCATGTGGCCTTTTTTATCTCCCCCAGTTCATAATCACCCACCTATCTTTTCTCCAGTTTTCCCATTTTCTTCCTGGTAGATTCAGTCTGTTTTCCTCCCAGACTCTGGGGTTCAAAGTCCTTTGGCTTCACTTTTTTGTTTGAGAGGTGTGGGAAGTATGGATCCCCCTACTTCTCTGCCATGTTGACCCCACTCTCCCTGATCTCTCCTTTTCTAAAGGGCAGTTTTGTTGGGTACAGAAATCTTTGTTGGCTTTTTTTTTCTTTCTGAATTTGAAATATATCATTCCACTCTCCCCTAACTTGAAAAGTTTTGCTGGGAAATCCACCAATAGCATTATGGGGATTTCTTCATATGGAACTTTCTTCTGGCTGCTTTCAAAATTAATGTGTTGTGTTTGACTTTTGACAATTTAATCATATGTCTTGTTGTAGCCCTAATCAGGTTCAACCACTGTTGGGTACTTTAAGTCTAATGGACCAGGACATAAGTTTTTCCCAAGTTTGAAGAAGCCTTTAACCATTATTGCCTTAAAAATGCTTTTTATCCCTTTTTCTCTTCTTCCTCTAGAATTCCCATAATGTGAATATTGTTTCTTTTCATTATGTCCCATAAGTCCAATAAGTTTTTCCTCAATCTTTTTTACTTTTTCCCTCTTTTTGCTCCTGTGACTGGATAATTCCAAATGTCTTGTCATATAGGTCATTAATTCTTTCCTCTGCATGCACTAGTCAACTTTTGAAGCTCTCTATTGAATTCTTCTGTTCCATGTATTTTTCATCTCTATAATTTCTGGGAGTATTTTTTTATGGTCTCTATTTGACCTTATTTTTTCATGCATTGTTCTCCTAATTTCATTTAGTGATCTGTGTGCCCATGTAGTTTGTTAAACTACTTTAAGAGAACTTTTCTGAATTCTTTGTGTGACAATTATGAATATACATTTCCTTAGGTTTAATTATTGACACTGCTTTGGTAGTGTCATGTTTACCAGATTTTTTGTCATTATTTTTACATTGGTATCTGTGTATTTGAATAAGCACTTGCCTTTTCCAGACTTCACGATTTCACTTTGACAGAGACTGCTCTTTATCAGTCAGCTCAATTTAGATTTCTGAACATGTCTGCTGGTAACATCTTTATTCTTTTTTTTAATTTTTTAACATTTATTTTTGAGAAACCTACAGACCATGAGTGGGAGAGGGGCAGAGAGAGGGGAAGACACAGAATCTGAAGCAGGCTCCAGGCTCTGAGCTGTCAGCAGAGAGCCTGATGTGGGGCTCAAAGCCACAAACCAGGAGATCATGACCTGGGCCAAAGTCAGACGCCCAACCGACTGAGCCACCCAGGTGCCCCAGTAACCCCATCTGAGCTCTGAGGTGTGGGGTGGTACCATTGGCTGGGAACAGTTGGAGAGGACTATTAGCTTGGTTCCATCTATGTTGTCACAAATGCTTTATCATGGCTGAATAATATTCCATTGTATCTAATATAATATACACACACCACATATTCTTTATCCATTTATCAATTAATGGATTCTCTTATTGCTTTTAAGATTCTCTATCTTTAATTTTTGACATTTTAGTTATTATGTGTCTTAGTGTGGACCTCTCTGGGTGCATCTTTTTTGTGCTTCTGTGTGCTTCCTAGACCTGAATATTTGGTTTCCCTCCTGGGCTAGGGAAATTTTCAATTATTATTTCTTCAAATGAATTTTCTGCCCCTGTCTCTGTTTTCCTTTGGGGACACAAAAAATGTGAATATTTGTATATTCAGAGGTCATCTCTTATCCTCATTTTTTTTTAAGTGTTTAAATTTACTTTTAAGAGAGAGACAGAGCATGAGCTGGGGAGGGGCAGAGAGAGGACACACAGAATCCGAAGCAGGCTCTAGGCTCCAAGCTGTTGGCACAGAGCCTGATGGTGGGGCTCAAACTCATGGATCAAGAGGTCATGACCTGAGCCAACTTAACTGACTGAGCCACCCAGGCACCCCAACTTATCCTTACTTTTTAAATGTCATTTTTCTTTCTGCTGTCATCTTGGATGATTTATACTACCTTGTCTTTCAGAGCACAGTTCTTCCACATCATCTAATCTGTTGATTGCCTCTTGTGTTTTTTTTTTCATCTTAGTTATTGTATTCTTTAGCTCTGATTTGTTTTTTCCATCTCTTGGTGTAAGTTTTCACTGAGTTTATTCACTCTTCTCTCAAGAGTGGTGGGAATCTTAATAATCATTATTTTGAACTCATTATCACATAGATTGTGTCCATTTTGTTTAGTTTTTTTCTGATGATTTGTCTTATTTCATGTGGAACACATTTCTCTCCCTTGTTTTGTCTGCCTCTGTGTTTATTTTTATATATTGGGTAAGACAGCTACATCTCCTGTCATGGCCTTATGTAGAAGGTCATGGCTTATGTAGAAGCTATCCTGTGGGGCTCAGTACTGTAATCTCCCATGGACACCAGAGCCAGTCTCTATGGGTATCCCCTGAATGGACTGCATGTACCCTCCTTCTGGAACCAGGCCATGACTGCTGATAGAACACTGGTGGGTGGGGCTAGTCCCTGGCCCAACTGGCAGCAATGCCTGGCCACAGCTACTATTGTGTGTGGGACTGACCCCTGGTGTAGCTAGATGAGAGGCCCAGCTGCACTCTCTGTGGGAATGCTTATGGCTGGGATTGGCCCCTCCAGTGTGGTTGGCTCCAAGACTCACCTATGATTGCCATAGACCTGCTTGTGAGCAGAGCTGGCCCCCTCCTAGCTAGGGCAGGAGTGACATTAAAGAGGCACTAGTCCCTATCAAGGCTATTCCCCAGATGTGGCAAGGCAGGAGCTGCAATGGAGTAGTTCCTGCCAGGGCAGGAGGGGGAGCAAGGTGGGTCCACAGGATGATGCCAGGGCAAGGTGAGTGGTGCTAGCAAGGTAGATGAAAAGTATCCGAACTGGCTCCTTCCAGCACTGGGGCCCCAAGGCAGGATGAGGAAGAGCAATAAAAATTCCACTCACCAGGGAAATTTCCTACAGATCCCTGCCCATCCAGCACATGCCCTAAAATCAGTCAACAAATATCCATCATGTATAGGCCTGGTGCTTTGCAAACTGCTTCTTTTTGTGATGGTTCTCAGAGCAAGTGATATGGTGCATGGGTCCTTGAAGCTGGAGTCTTCGTTTCCTAAAGCCCTCTGGGTCTCCCAGCATCAAGCCCCACTGGTTTTGAAAAGCAGACATTATGGGGGCTCATCTTCCAGGACAAATCTTCCTGGTAGGAGGTGTCAAATTTGGGACTTCAACCCATCACTCCACAGGGAAGGCCTCTGCACCTGTGATATCCCTCCCATTTGTGGGTTGTAACATTGGGGGTTTAGCTCCCAAACATGTTTTCCCCTTCTGCCCTTCTTGAGGTGGCTTTATCTTCTTATCTTTAGCTGTGGAAGAGCTGTTTTGCTAGTCTCCAGGTCTTTCTCACAGTGAGTTGCATTATATTTACTTGTAGCCATGGTGTGCCCACAGGACTAAGTGAGCTCAGAATCTTCCTACTTTGCAATCTTTCTTCCTCTTCAGTACCATTCTGTTGTAATTACTATAGCTTTGCAGTTTAGTTTGAAATCAAGAAGCATGACGTCTCTGGCTTTGTTCTTCCTCCTAATTATTGCTATACCTATTTAGGGTCTTTCATGGTTCCATACAAATTTTAGGTTGACGTTTCAATTTCTATTAAAAATACCATTGCATTTTTTATAAAGTTTGCATTGCAACTATCCATGGCTTTGGGTAGTATGGACATTGTAACAATAACAATATTATTCTGTACCAAGAAAACAAGGTATTTGTCCATTTGTTGTATTCAATTTCTTTCACCAAGGTCTTATAGTTTTTATTGTACGTCTTTCACCTTCTCTGTTAAATATATTCCTAAGTTTTTCATTGTTTTTGGTAAAACTGTAAGTGGCATAATTTTGTTTCTTTTTCAGATATTTTTTGGTAGTGTAGAGAAATGCAACAGATTTTTTTTAAGTTTAACTATTTTTTAGAAAGAGAATGAGCAGAGTGGAGCAGAGAAAGAGGGAGAAAGAGAATCCCAAGCAGGCCGTTCACACTGTCAGAGCAGGGCCCAACAGGGGACCCAATCTCATGAACCATGAGATCATGACCTGAGCCGAAGTCAAGAGCCAGATGCTTAACCAACTGAGCCACCCAGGCACCCCTGAAACCTGGTTTTTAAGTGTTGATTTTATATCCTGCAACTTTACTAATCTGTTTGATAAGTTCCAATACTTTTTGGGTGAGTCTTTAGGATTTTTCATATGTAAGATCATATCAGTTGCAAATGACAATTTTACTTTTTCCTTTCCAATATAGATTGCTTTCATTTCTTTGTCTGGTGCCTAATTTCTCTATAGCTAGGACTTCTAGCACTATGTTGCCTAAGAGTGATGATAGTAGGCAACTGTGTCTCATTCTGATCTTACAGGAAAACCTTTGAATTATTCATTGTTGCACATGTTAAGGTGTGAGATTATTATAAGTGGTTTCAAATATGTTGAGATATCCTTTTATTTCCAAATGTTTGTAGATGTTTACCATGAAAAAATATCATATTCTGTCAAATGCTGTGCATCTATTGAGATTTGACTGTATGATTTTTATCTTTCATTCTGTTAATGGTATTTATTGATTTACATATTTAAACTGCTTCTACTTTATGCAATTTAGTGGTATATGATCATAATCTCTAAGGACCCGATGTATTTCTGTAGTGTAAGTTGTAATGTCTGGTTTTTCATTTCTGATTTTACTTTTATTGAGTGTTCGCTCTTTCTTGAGTTAGTGTAGCTAAAAGTTCATCAACTTTGTTTATTTTAAAAAAACACTTATGGTTATCTCTGTGGCTACCAAGTACCCCAGAAGCTGCCCCATCTCAGAGTCATGATGGGCACCAAGATGGCATCTGCCAGCAAGGTCATTCAGGTAGTCAAGCCACATATTCCATTAAGGTTCCCTGACAGAAGACACCAGTCTTTTCAAATATTTACTTTGAGAGAGAAAACATGTTCAAGAGAGAGAAGAAGAGAGAATCCTAAGCAGGCTTAACACACAGCACAGACCCTGACACCGGGCTCAATCCCACACGAGATCACTACCTGAGCCAATATCAAGAGTCTGATGCTCAACCGACTGAGCCACCCAGGAGCCCCCAGAAGAGACAATTCTAAAGTCAGTGTATCAGAAGCTTTGTGATCAGTAGGACAACCATCTCAGTCTTCTTCAATTTCTAAGGGAGGCAAATCACCAGACTTGCTGATGCATCTGGATCCACCAGATACTGCACAAATAATAAAAGCGTTACCTCAGAAATACAGAAAGAAACTTGTGTCTCAAGAAGAAATTGAATGTATCCAATGTGGAGGTCCAAAAAAAATCACTGACCATGTGGCTGCTGTTTGTCATTAAACAAAAGAATAGTCCTTACGATAAAGGACTTCCAATATGGCACATGAGAAATTATACTTTAATCAACTTCAATAAATATTCCGTAAAAAAAAAAAAAAACATAGAAAATTTAGATGAACACTTGCGTCCCCTAATAGATGCATCTTGGTCAGTTTCTCCAAAAGAGTACCTATTTGTTTACATGCTTACTAAAGTATACGTTTTTTAAAAAGTTACCAATTGATTTCTATCTACTAGTCTCTCATTTCCACTCTGATCTCTGTTGTCCTTTCTTTTGCTAACTGTGGACTTTGTTCTCCCTTTTCTAATTCTTGAAGTGTAAAGTTAGGATACATCTTTGAGATGTTTTACTTTCTTTTTTTTAATTTTTTTAAGTTTATTTATTTTGAGAGGGGGGAGGGATGGAGGGAGAGAGAGAAACATCCTGCACTGTCAGAGCAGAGCCCCACACGGTGCAAAAATACAGAACGCTTCGCAAATTTGCTTGTCATCCTTGCACAGAGGCCATGCTAAACTCTGTATCGTTCTGGTTTTAGCATATGTGCTGTCAAAGCAAGCACAAGATGTTTTACCTTTCTTAAAATATGAATTTATGCTATTAATTTCCCTCTCACAACTGCTTTTACAACATCTCATAGGTTTTATTATGTTGTGTTTCCATTTTCCTTTGTTTCTATAATTTCTTATTTTTTATGGAAGTACAATTAGCATTAATTTCAGGTGTACAATATGATTCAACAATTCTATACATTATTCATGTTCATCACAATAGGTGTACTTGTAATCTCCTTGGTCTTTTTCACTCCTCTCAGTATCCTCCATCCCTCTGGCAACCATGAGCTTGTTCTGTGTATTTAAGTCTGTTTTTGTGTATTTCCTTTTCCTTTGTCCTTTTTTTTCTTAAATTCTGCATATAAGTGAAATATAGTATTTGCCTTGTCTGACTTACTTTGCTTAGCATTATACCTTTTGGTCCATCCATGTTGTTCCAAATGTCAAGATCTTTTTTTTTAATGACTGAACAAAATTCCATTGTAAAATATACCACATCTTCTATATCCATATTTATGGATGGACACTTGGGTTGCTTCCATATCTTGCATATTGTAAATAATGCTGCAATAATTATAGTGGTGCATCTATCTTTCCAAATTAGTGTTTTCACTTTTTTGGATAGATACCAAGTAGCAAAATTATTGGGTAATTCTACTTTTAGCTTTTTAAGGAAACTCTGATTGTTTTCCATAATGGCTGCACCAGTTTGCATTCTTAGACATGTCTCCTCAAGCAAAGGACACAAAAGCAAAATAAAACTGTTGGGAATACTCCAAAATAAAAACTTTTGCACAGTGAAGCAAGCCATCAACGAGGCAGGCTACTGAATGGGAGATGATATTTGTAAATGACATATCTGATAATGGGTTAGTAGCCAAAATATATAAAGATCTGGTACAACTTAAAAGAAAATAATCCAATTAAAATGGGCAGGACCTGAATAAACATTTTTCCAAAGAAGGCTACAAGTAGCCAACAGACACATGAAAGATGTTTAACATCATAATCATCAAGGAAATGCAAATCAAAATCTCAATGATCACCTTATTCCTGTCAGAATGGCTAGAATCAAAAGGAAGAAATAAGTGTTAAGGAGGATGTGGAGAAAAGGGAACCATCATGCACTCTTGGTGCTTCTATATGTGTTTTCTATTTCCTTTCAATTTTTTGACCCATTGGTTGTTCAGGAGTGTGTTGCTTAATTTCCACATATTTGTAGTTTTCCAAATTTTTTTTATGTTGTTTATTTCTAGTTGTTGACTCCATTATGGGTTGGAAAGGGTATTTGATATGATTTCACTCTCCTTAAATTTTTAAAGACTAGTGTGTGTCTTATATGATCAATTATTGAGAATGTTCTGGGGGTATTTGAGAAAAACATGCAATCTGCTTTTGAATAGAATGTCTGTTAGGTCCGTTTGTTCTATTTGTTTCACAGTGGTTCAGGTCCAAAGTTTATTGATTGACCTACCATTGCTGACATTGAGGTTCAGAATCCCCCATTGTTGCATTTTTATCTATTTCTCTCTTCATATTTGCTAGTACTTGCTTAATATATTAGGTATCTGATGTTGGGTGTATGTATATTTACAATGGTTATATATCCTTGTTCAATTGATCCCTATAACATTATATAATGACCTTACATTTCTCTTGTTACTATTTGGCTTAAAATCTCTTTTGTTTGATATAAGTATAGCTATTCCTGCTTTATTATGGTTTTCATTTGCATGGAATACCTTTTTCAATCCCTTCACTTTGAGTCTATGTGTATCATTAAAGCTGTAGACTTTCGTGGGCAACATATAGTTGAGTCTTCTCTTTTTTTTTTTTTTTTAATTTTTTTTTTCAACGTTTATTTATTTTTGGGACAGAGAGAGACAGGGCATGAACGGGGGAGGGGCAGAGAGAGAGGGAGACACAGAATCGGAAACAGGCTCCAGGCTCCGAGCCATCAGCCCAGAGCCCGACGCGGGGCTCGAACTCACGGACCGCGAGATCGTGACCTGGCTGAAGTCGGACGCTTAACCGACTGCGCCACCCAGGTGCCCCAAATCTTTGACACATTTCAACTTAATTTTGTGAGTAGTGTAAGATAAGGTTCTTGTTTCATTCTTTCACATGTGAATATCTACTTTTTTCAACACCATTTATTGAAGACTATCCTTTTCCCATTGTGTGTTTTTGTCACCCTTGTCACAAATTAGTTGACTTAATATGGGATTTTATGTCTGGGTTTCCTATTCTGTTCCTTTCATCTGTATGCCTGCTTTTTAAATGCCGGTACCATAGTGTTTGGGTTACTATAGCTTCCTAATATAGGTTGAAATTAGGTATTGTGATTCTTCTCTTTTCTAATATTGCTTCCACTATTTGCAGTTTTTTGTGGTTCCATAAAAATTTTAGAATTGTTTCTTCTATTTTGATGAAAAATGCCACTGGAATAACTTTGATGGGGATTGTATTGAATCTATACATCACTTTGGGTAGTATGAACATTTCCACAATATTATTTTTCCAGTCCAAGAACATGGGGTATCTTTCCATTTCTTTTTCTTCAGTTTCGTTTATCAATGTCTTAAAGTTTTCAGTACACAGGTCTTACATTTCTTTCATTAAATTTATTTCTAAGTATTTTAGTGTTTTTTATACTATTGTAAATAATATGGCTTTCTTAATTTCTTTTTTAGGGAGTTTATTGTTAGTATGTAGAAATGCAACTGATTTCTGTATGTTCATTTTGTTATCTGCAAATTAACTAAATTAATTTATTCTACAAGTTTGAGTGGAGTCTTGGGTTTTCTGTGTATAGATCTGCAGAAGTAATTTTACTTCTCTTTTGATGTGGATTATTTTTATTCTTCTTGCCTAATTGGTCTGACTAAGATTTCCAGTACTCTGTTGAATAGAAATGGTGACATTGGGTAATTTTGTTGCTCTTGATCTTAAAGATAAGGATTTTAACTTTTCATCACTACGTATGAGGTTAGCTATGGGTTTATCATACATGGGCTTTATTGTGCTAAGAAATATTCCTTCTATAACCAATTCATTGATCATTCTTATGAAAGAATGTATTTTGTCAAATATTTTTTCTGCATCTATTGAGATAACCATATGAATTTTATCTTTCATTAATGTGGTATATATCATTTTTGGATTTGCGAATGTTAAATAATCCTCTTACCACAGTTAGAAATCCTACTTGGTCATGCAGTATGATCCCTTTAATGTGCTATTAAATTATGCTTGCTAATATTGTATTGAGAATGTTTGAATCTATATTCATCAGGAATATTGGCCTGTAATTTTCTACTCCTGTGGAGTCCTTGCCCTATTTTGGTATCCAGGTAATTCTGACATTGTCAAATGAGTTTGGAGGTAATATCCCTTTTATTATTTTGAAATAGTTTGAGAAGAATTGGTATTAATTTTTCTAAACGTTTGGTAGAATTCACCAGGGAAACCATATGGTACTGGGGTTTTCTGTGTCGAGAGGGTTGTTTTTTTGTTTATTTGTTTGTTTTTTTGTGTTTTTCTTTTTTTTAACTAGTGATTCAATCATATTCATTATTTGTCTCTTTAGATATTTTCTTTCTTCCTGAGTTAGGGTTTGTAAGTCAAATGTGTCTAAGAATTTACCCATTTCTTCTAGATTATCCCATTTGTTGGCATATAATCATTCAGAGTAGCCTCATAATCCTCTCTATATCCTTTCTAGAATGTCTCCTCTTTCATGTCTGATTGAATCTTCTCTCTTCTTAGTTAATCTTGCTAAAGGTTTGTCAGTTTTGTTTATCTTTCCAAAGAACTAGCTCTTAGTTCTGTGGATCTTTTTTATTGTTTTTCTGGAGTCCATTTCATTTATTTCTCCTCTGATCCTTGTTATTTTCCCTTTTATGATAAATTTAAGCTTAGTTTGTTCTTCCAGTTTTTAAGGTGTAAAGTGAGACTGTTTGAGATCTTTCCTGTGTCTTAATGAAGGTATTTGTGACTATAACTTTCCCTCTTAGAGCTGCATTCGCAACATCCCATAGGTTTTGATATATTGTGTTTCCATCTTCATTTTTTTCAAGATATTTCTTGATTTCCCTTTTGATTTCTTCTTTGACCCATTGGTTGTACAGAAGCATGTATTTTAATGTCCAACTTTTTGTGATGTTTCCAGCTTTCCTACTGCTAGTGATTTCTAGTTTCGTTGCATTGTAGTTTGAAAAGATACTTGGTGTAATATCAATCTTACATTTGCTAAGATATGTTTTGTGACCTATTATGTAAACTCTCCTGGAGTGTCCCTGTGTGCTTGGAAGGAATGTGTACTGCTACTGTTGGATGGAAATTTCTGTATATATCTGTTAGGTCTATTAGTGTAAAATGTCCTTCAAGTCCATTGTTTCCTTATTGATTTTCTGCCTGAATAATATCCATTGTTGAAAATAGTGTATTGAAATCCCTATTATTGCATTGCTGTCTATTTTTTGCTTCACATCTGTTAATAATTTTTAAATCTATTTAGGTGCTCCAATTTAGGGGCTTATATGTTTAGAATCATTATATCTTCTTGATAAATATACTTTGTGTCTTAAAGTGTATTTTGTCTTGAGCCCCTGAGTGGCTCAGTCAGCTGAGCATCCAACTCTTGATTTCAGCTCAGATCATGATCCCAGCAGAGTGGGATCAAGCCCCATGTCAGGCTCCGTGCTAAGCATGGAGCCTACTTAAGATTCTCTTTCTCCCTCTGCCCCTCTCCCCAGCTTGCTCACTCTCTAAAAAAAATTTTTTAAGTCTATTTTGTCTGATAAAAGTATAGCTACCCCCATGTTCTTTTGGTTTTCATCTGGCTGAAATAGATTTTTTTTCAGCCTGTAAGTGTCCTTAAAACTGAAGAGTCTCTTGCAGGTAGTATATAGTTGGGTTTTATTTTTTCATCCATTCAGCCACTCAGTGTGTTTTAATTATAGAATTAAAACATTTACATTTAAAGTAATTATTGACAAGAATTTATCACCATTTTGCTGCTTTCTTATACTTTGTAGGTTCTTGTTTCCTTCTACTCTTGCTGTATTTCTTTGTAGGTTGATGAATTTTATTGTAGTGGTATGCCCTAGTTCTTTTTATTGTTTTTGTACATGGTACAGATTTTTTGCCCTATGGTTATCATGAGGCTTTAATAATACATCTTATAGATGTAACTATTTTAAGCCCATAACAACTTATATTGCATAAGTAATTTCTACACATTTAATTTCAACCTCCCCACAATGTTGATTTCTGAATTTACATTTTTATATTGTGTGCCTATTAATTAACAATAATGTTGTTGTTCTTATACTTCAACATTTTTGTCTCAGTCAATATTTTTCCTTCTCATCTACCATTGCACT
The DNA here is from genome assembly GCF_016509475.1 of Prionailurus bengalensis. Classification (NCBI taxonomy): domain Eukaryota; kingdom Metazoa; phylum Chordata; class Mammalia; order Carnivora; family Felidae; genus Prionailurus; species Prionailurus bengalensis. The sequence continues at coordinate 9,501,354 of NC_057349.1, read as the reverse complement.
ATTAAACTATTTCGAATTTGACTACATATTTACCTTTACCAGGAGTTTTATACTTCTATCTATTTTCACTCTACTGATTACAAACCTTTTGTATTTGGTTGAAGATTTTCCATTAGCATTCCTTATAGTGCAGGTTTGGTGGTAATAAATTCACTTATGTCTGTCTGGGAAATTATTCTTCTGTCATTTCTGAGTGACCACGTTGCTGGGTAGAATATCCTTGGTTGACTTATTTTTGAGCATTTGGATATACCTACTACTCTCTCCTGGCCTTCAAAGTATTTTCTGAGAAATCTGCTTTATAGTTTTGTTGGGATTCTCTTGTGTAAAATATTCTTCTTTATCTTGCTGCTTTCAAAATTCTAACTTTGTCTTTGATTTCTGAGAACTTGATTATAATGTGTCTCAATGAAGATCTTTTGGATTGAATCTGAGAATCTTTTAGCTTCCTGTACCTGGATGGCCACATCCCTTCCCATATTTAGGAAGTTTCCAACCATTATTTCTTTGAGTAAGTTTTCTTTCCCTTTATTCCTCACTTCTTATTCTGAGACTCTTATAATGTCAAATTTTCTCTAGGATCTTTTTCTGGAATATGACTGTTTCTTTGGTGATGTCATGTTTCCTTGTTTTTGTGTGTGTTTCTAATGGCTTTGTATTAATGGCTGTACATCTGAGGGTGCAGTCACCTCTCCTGGTATTTTCAGCCAGGCTTCAGTGAGTCAAGACTTTCACCTAGCAATGTCTATAAGGACACCTCTTTGGTGTCTTTTGTTCCTGAGAAAGCACAGTGGCAGAGTCTCCATTTCGCTCCATTCAGCTGAGGTTGATGTTTTCCCAACTGAATTTATGACTGCAGAGGATGTGTAGGTGGTAATGGCTGGTAGAGCTCTTGGGATCTTCAGAGGTAAAGGCTGCTGGATGCTTTCTGTTCTTCTCCAATGATGGTCTGTTAGAGTTATGTGTTGGAACCTGGAGTGCTAGGAAGAGAAGAGAGGCTGCAAGGCAATGATATTCAGTGCTGTGAACTGAGACTCAGGGACAGCACTGGAAATTACTGGCAGAGCCATGACCTGAACCCAGGATGGAGCTTAGGGCAGTGTTATCACCCCAAGGCAAAATGAATCAGAGCTTTGATGTGGGATGAAGGGTATATTTCAGGGAAGCCACTGCATAGTTCCAGCTATGATAGGTCATAGACCTTGACTTGTCAGTGGGGGGTGGGGCTCAACAAAGTCGCAGTAGCGCTGCAATGACAATCCCGAGCTACAACCTGGAACACAGTGGGTGGGGCTCAGAGTGGCAGCAGCAACCAAAATGGCAACAAAGCATGGCTTGAGATCTTGGAGTCTTATGTTGGTGGAGGCTGCCCTAGTAATGGCAAGACAGAGTCATGATGTCCAAGTTCCTCTCAGGGTTGGAAAAAGTTCTGTTTGTTTTTTTTTTAATAATTATATCCCGCTTCTTCCTCCCTTTTCCTTCTGAAATCTCATTTTTCCTAATATTTGTTCTTTTAATGGAACCCATAGATCACAGGTATGTTTGGTTCTTTTTCATTCTTTTTACTTTGTTCTACTCTGGCTGGGTTACCTCAGAATTCCTGTTCTCTAGCTCACTTATTTTGTCTTCCATTTGCTCTACTCTGATGCAGATTCTCTCTCTTGCATTTTTCATTTCACTCATTGAATTCTTTTTTTTTCTCTTTTTTTTCAATATATGAAGTTTATTGTCAAATTGGTTTGCATACAACGCACAGTGCTCATCCCAAAAGGTGCCCTCCTCAATACCCATCACCCACCCTCCTCTCCCTCCCACCCCCCATCAACCCTCAGTTTGTTCTCAGTTTTTAAGAGTCTCTTTCATTCATTGAATTCTTTAGCTCCAAAACTTTTTGGTTATTTTTAATGACAGTCATCTCTTTGACAAAAATCTCATTTTGTTCATTTTTTTTTCTGATTTCAGTGAATTGTCTTCCTGAGTTTTCTTGTAGCTCATTATATTTTCACAAAAGTATTTTGATTTCCTTATTGGCTAAATCACATAGTTCCATTCTCCTAGGCTTGATTATTGAATTATTGTTATCTTTTGGTAATGACAAATTTCCTTGATTTTTTTTTTACTGTTTTTTATACTTTTCAATTGCCACTTTCATATTTGAAATACCAGACACCTCTTAGATCTTTACTAGAGCTTTCAGACTGAATATACTTTTTATTGATGTCTGGAGTTTCTCAACCTTCTTGGTTTTCTAGAAGAGGGTGCGATAACTGAAGTTGGTGGTTTCTCTATAACCCACAGGTCCTGGTTTGTTTTTCTGACAGCACTCAGTATACTAGACTTGCTCCCATTGCAGTGGGTGAGTCACACAAAGAATTGGCCACAGGATGGAAAATTATGGGTTTAGCATGGGGTCCATGGGATCAGTGAGTTCCTGTGAACTCAATAGGGGAGATCCTTGGATATGGTACCTTCAGAGTTTCGTGAGTGTAATCTGTGCTGAAGTTCTAAATGCAATCAGCAGGAACTGCCCCCTTTTAAATATCCTTTAGTATTCCAATATTTGTCAACCTTCCCCCATTCTTCTCAGTTATAGACGTTCTACCTCAGTATGCTTGTTGCTGCCAAAGAGAAATGAGTTTCTCCAATGTGTTACCCACACAACTAGGTAGCTAGGCACCTGTTCAGTGCTCTCCTTTCCCTGTGAGAGAAGTCACCACTGATAGATAGTTCAGCCCAGTGCAATGTTGACTCAAAGGAGATGGCAGTTCAGGGAAAATCCTCTTACCATCTCCACTGTAACCAAATTCACTCATATATATAGACATATAGAGATGTATAGAGAGAGAGAGCATGTGAGTGTGCATACATATGTGCAGTAATGGTATGCTGGACCTAACCTTGGGAAGGCTACAGTTCTACAAATTCTTTCGTATCTATGGGTATCTTCCCAGGTCATCACACTCCATGTTTTTTCCCAATATGCCAGAAAGGGCTAGGGAAGGTTATCTTTCTCTGCTTGATCCACAGCTGGTACCAAAGTCTGTGTGCCTATTTCAAGATATATAGGTAGTTAAGGCTACTCTTATGTCCCTTGGCATGTGATGTTAGATATGACAAGTCACAGAAAGACCTTTGTTAATGGATGGCTGCCTCAGTCATTGTTTAAAATAGTGGACCAGGGGCGCCTGGGTGGCGCAGTCGGTTAAGTGTCCGACTTCAGCCAGGTCACGATCTCGCGGTCCGTGAGTTCGAGCCCCGCGTCGGGCTCTGGGCTGATGGCTCAGAGCCTGGAGCCTGTTTCCGATTCTGTGTCTCCCTCTCTCTCTGCCCCTCCCCCGTTCATGCTCTGTCTCTCTCTGTCCCCCAAAAAATAAATTAAAAAACATTAAAAAAAAATTTTAAAAAAAAAAATAAATAAATAAAATAGTGGACCAAAAGAAAGAACACCACTGTGATGCTGATGTCATAGTCAACCACCATTTTATTGTACAGCTTTGGGAGCTTGATAATGTAAACTTCAAGTATTTTCCAATATCATGTCTTGGTCTACAATAATACAGTGAGGACAATATGTACCAAGTAAGAAGAGCTCCAGGACCCATGTGTGTGTCCAACAGCATCCTCACTCCAAGATCTAGCATTAGAAACTGAACCCTGCTCTCAGAGTGCCCAAGACCAAAGATTAGCAAAAGGAGACTGTCTCCAAATCAGGTCTAAAACCCACACAGTCACCCAGGGTCTCTGCCCAGCCACACTGATCCCAGCTTCTCAAGCCTGAAAAATCTCATGGCCTCCTTTTACCCAACCAACCTTTTTTGTCATAACCCTTGTTACTTGTTACTGGGTCTGTTTCTAGAGCCCTCGGGTCTAAATCCCATGAGAATTCAAAGTAGATCACCTTTTACAATGACACCATTTTTACTTCATGGGGCTGTGCAAATGGGAGAATGAGGAATTAACCCAATTCCAAGCACAAGCTCAACATTTTGAAGATACTTGTACACAAATATTTTATGGCAGATTCCTAGAAAATAAGACCATAACTAGACTTGCATTTATATACTACAACATCTCTTTTCAATGCCTGGCAAGTCTTCCACATTATGTAGTTAGCCACAGATGTCAGGGTCCCAATCCTCATGTTCTGCCCTGATCCAGAGTTTGAAATACTGGAAGCTACTATCATTGGGTGGCAAGCAGGGAATGTTTACTTTGAATACCATTGCGCTTTTATGTTTTCCTCTTAATTCTTTGATCATCCTTCCTAGGTTTTCATTTGCCCCTAAATGAGGTATGTTTCCAAGGTTAAGACCTTAGAAAAAGAATTTTTCTGGTTTTGGGAGCTTAGGAAGAACTTAATTATGAACAATATCTCAGCATTGCTCCTTTTTTCAATACAAAGTAGACCCTTAATGGCCTTTACAATTCTGTTGTTAGGATCAGTCCAAGTTTTAGAATTGGTAATTTGTATGTTGTTAGAATGTTATCTATTTTCTGTACATTTTCAAATACCTCATGAAAGTGCAAATAATATCTTTTTATAATAACTTTCACCCTGTGTATACTTGTGGTTGCATCTCTATTTCATTACTAATGCATATGTTTGTTTTCCTTTCCACCCAACCCTTATATGTTGGACTTTTCTAGTTGCTTTCTTAGAAAACCTCACCCATACCCCCATACTAAAACCATGGTTTTAGGTACCATATATGTAATAAACAGTCTAAAACTTTTATCTTCAGTCTTGATCTCTTCCCTAAACTTTAGATCTGCAAATCTTCACTAACCTAACCTAACTCTCCTCGTGGACATTCCAAAGGCACCTCATATATGTTGTATAAAGTGGAACTCATTATTCCCTGTAAGCCTAGATATTCTCTACTCTTTTATTTCAATGAATGGCATCACTATCACCTGTCAGCCCTATATTCTCATTAACTTCTGTGAGCTGCGTGTCCTAAATACATCTCAATTCTATCAACTCCCCACTATTGCCAACACTGCCAAGTTACCAGAATTGCTTTCTTAGATGTCTATACTGCCTGATACATGAGCTCCATGTATTTCCTTTCATCTTCTTGCTAATTAATTCTCTTTATATAGCCTAAGCAATCTTTTTTACTTTAATTTTGAAATAAGTCAGACTTACAGAAAAATTGCACAGATATTTAAAGTAATATCTTTTTAATACATTGATTTCTTTACCATTATATTTTGACCTACTTGTCCCTTTTTATCACTGTTAAAGTCTATTTTGTGTGACATAACTACTTCTATTTTTTGTTTGTTTATGATTTGCTTAAAATATTTTGTTGATGCCTTCACTCTTAGTCTCTGGGAGTATTTAAGGATAAAATGACTCTCTGGTAAGTAGCATGCCATTGGAGCTTTTTTTTTTTTTTAATCCATTCGGCCATTCTATGTCTTTTGATTAGAGAATTTAATCCATTTATGTTTAACTATTGATCTGTAAAGACTCGGTATTGCCATAATTGTTTTGTTTTATAGATCCATTGTTCCTTGTTTCCTGTCTTCTTTCTTTTGTGTGTTTTGATGTGCTATATGTATATGCCTTGACTTTTTTATTATGTTCTTTTGTAAATTACTACATGCTTTTCCCCTGTGGTTATCATAAAACTTATACAAAATATTTTAAAATTATAACACCCAATTTTTTATTTTTTTAACTTTTTTATTTTTCAAAATTTACACCCAAGTTAGTTAGCATATAGTGAAGCAGTGATTTCAGAGGTAGATTCCTTAATGTCCCTTACCCATTTAGCCCATGCCCCTTCCCACAACCCCTCCAGCAACCCTCAGTTTGTTCTCCATATTTATGAGTCTCTTATGTTTTGTCCCCCTCCCTGTTTTTATATTATTGTTGTTTTCCTTCCCCTATCTTCATCTGTTTTGTCTCTTAAAGTCCTCATAGGACTGAAGTCATACAATTTTTGTCTTTCTCTGGCTAATTTCACTTAGCATAATACCCTCCAGTTCCATCCACATAGTTGCAAATGGCAGGATTTCATTCTTTTTGATTTCTGAGTAATACTCCATTGTATATATATACACCACATTTTCTTTATCCATTCATCCATTGATGGACGTTTGGGCTCTTTCCATACTTTGGCTATTGTTAACAGTACTGCTATAAATATGGGGGTGCCTGTGTCCCTTCGAAACAGCACACCTGTATCCCTTGGATAAATGCCTACTAGTGCAATTTCTGGGTCATAGGGTAGTTCTATTTTTGGTTTTTTGAGGAACCTCTATACTGTTTTCCAGAGTGGCTGCACCAGCTTGCATTCCTACCAACAATGCAAAAGAGATCCTCTTTGTCTGCATCCTCGCCAACATCTGTTGTTGCCTGAGTTGTTAATGTTCGCCACTCTGACAGGTGTGAGGTGGTATCTCATTGTGGTTTTGATTTGTATTTCCCTGATGATGAGTGATGTGGAGCATTTTTTCATGTGTCAGTTGGCCATCTGGATGTCTTCTTTGGAGAAGTGTCTATTCATGTCTTTTGCCCATTTCTTCACTGGATTATTTGTTTTTTGGGTGTTGAGTTTGATAAGTTCTTTGTAGATTTTGGATACTAACCCTTTATCTGATATGTCATTTGAAAATATCTTCTCCCATTCTGTCAGTTGCCTTTTAGTTTTGCTGATTGTTTCCTTCATTGTGCAGAAGCTTTTTATTTTGATGAGGTCCCAGTAGTTCATTTTTGCTTTTGTTTCCCTTGCTTGTGGAGACGTGTTGAGTAAGAAGTTGCTGCGGCCAAGATCAAAGAGGTTTTTGTCTGCTTTCTCCTCGAGGATTTTGATGGCTTCCTGTCTTACATTGAGGTCTTTCATCCATTTTGAGTTTATTTTTGTGTATGATGTAAGAAAGTGGTCCAGGTTCATTCTTCTGCATGTCACTGTCCAGTTTTCCCAGCACCACTTGCTAAAGAGACTGTCTTTATTCCATTGGATATTCTTTCCTGCTTTGTGAAAGATTAGTTGCCCATATGTTTGTGGGTCCATTTCTGGGTTCTTTATTCTATTCCATTGATCTGAGTGTCTGTTCTTGTGCCAGTACCATACTGTCTTGATGATTACAGCTGTGTAGTATAGCTTGAAGTCTAGGATTGTGATGCCTCCTGCTTTGGTTTTCTTTTTCAAGATTGCTTTGGCTATCTGGGGTCTTTTCTGATTCCATATAAATTTTAGGATTATTTGTTCTAGCTCTGTGAAGAATGCTGGTGTTACTTTGATAGGGATTGCGTTGAATATGTAGATTGCTTTGGGTAGTATCAACATTTTAACAATATTTGTTCTTCCTATCCAGGAGAATGGAATCTTTTTCCATTTCTTTGTGTCTTCTTCAATTTCTTTTATAAGCTTTCTATAGTTTTCAGTGTACAGATTTTTTACCTCTTTGGTTCAATTTATTCCTAGGTATTTTATGGTTTTTGGTGCAACTGTAAATGGGATCGATTCCTTGATTTCTCTTTCTGTTGCTTCATTCTTGGTGTATACCAAAAGCAACAAAAGCTTAGAAAGGGCCAAAGAACACCAGAAACTTCAACTCTACAAACATCATAATGGCAATAAATTCATATCTTTCAGTACTCACTCTAAACGTCAATGGACTCAATGCTCCAATCAAAAGACATAGGGTAACAGAATGGATAAGAAAACAAGATCCATCTATATGCTGTTTACAAGTAGACCTAAAGACACCTACAGATTGAAAATAAGGGGATGGAGAACCATCTATCATGCTAATGGCCAACAAAAGAAAGCCAGAGTAGCCATACTTATATCAGACAATATAGACTTTAAAATAAAGACTGTCTCAAGAGATGCAGAAGGGCATTATTTCATAATCAAAGGGTCTATAGACCAAGACCTAACAATTGTAAACGTTTATGCACCAAATGTGAAAACACCCAAATATAGAAATCAATCACAAACATAAAGAAACTCATCGATAGTAATACCATAATAGTAGGAGACTTCAACACCCCACTCACAGCAATAGACAGATCACCTAATCAAAAAATCAACAAGGAAACAATGGCTTTGAATGACACATTGGACCAGATGGACTTAACAGATATATTCAGAACATTTCATCCTAAAGCAGCAGAATATACATTCTTCTCCAGTGCACATGGAAAATTCTCCAGAATAGACCACATACTGGGACACAAATCAGCCCTAAGTACAAAAAGATTGAGATCATACTGTGCATATTTTCAGACCACAATGCTATGAAACTCGAAATCAACCACAAGAAAAAATTTGGAAAGGTAACAAATACTTGGAGACTGAAGAACATCCTACTAAAGAATGAATGGGCTAACCAAGCAGTTAAAGAGGAAATTAAAAAGCATATGGAAGTCAATGAAAATTATAGCACCACAACCCAAAACCTTTGGGATGCAGCAAAGGTGGTCATAAGAGGAAAGTATATAGCAATCCAGGCCTTCCTAAAGAAGGAAGAAAGATCTCAGATACACAACCTAACCTTATGCCTTAAGGAGCTGGAAAAAGAAGAGAAAATAAAACCTAAAACCAGCAGAAGACAGGAAATAATAAAGATTAGAGCAGAAATTAATGCTATCAAAACCAAAAACAAAAACAGTAGAACAGACCAATGAAACCAGAAGTTCTTTGGAAGAATTAACAAAATTGATAAACCACTAGCCAGTTTGATCAAGAAGAAAAAGGAAAGGACCCAAATAAGTAAAATCAAGAATTAAAGGAGATCACAACCAACACAACAGAAATAAAAACAATAATAAGAGAATATTATGAGCAATTATATGCCAATAAAATGGGCAATCTAGAAGAAATGGACAAATTTCTAGAAACATATACACCACCCAAACTGAAACAGGAAGAAATGGAAAATTTGAACAGACCCATAACCAGTAAGGAAATCAAATTAGTAATCAAAAATTTGCCAAAAAACTAGAGTCCAGGGCCAGATGGCTTTCCAGGGGAATTCTACCAAACATTTAAAGAAGAGTTAACACCTATTCTCTTGAAGGTGTTCCAAAAAGTAGAAATGGAAGGAAAACTTCCAAACTCTTCCTATGAAGCCAGCATTACCTTGATTCCAAAACCAGACAGAGACCCCACTAAAAAGGAGAACTATAGACCAATTTCCCTGATGAACATGGATGCAAAAATCCTCAACAAGATATTAGCCAACTGGATCCAACAATACATTAAAAAAAATTATTCACCACAACCAAGTGGGATTTATACCTGGGATGCAGGGCTGGTTCAATATCCGCAAAACAATTAACGTGATTCATCACATCAATAAAAGAAAGGACAAGAACCATATAATCCCCTCAATAGATGCAGAGAAAGCATTTGACAAAATATGGCAACGTTTCTTGACGAAAAAAAAAAACCTCAAGAAAGTAGGGATAGAAGGATCAGACCTCAAGATCATAAAGCTATATATGAACAACCCAACACTAATATCATCCTCAATGGGGAAAAACTGAGAGTATTCCCCCTAAGGTCAGGAACAAGACGGGGATGTCCACTCTCGCCACTGTTATTCAACACAGTATTGGAAGTCTTAGCCTCTCTGGTCAGACAACACAAAGAAATAAAAGGCATCCAAATTGGCCAGGAGGAGGTCAAACTCTCACTCTTTGCAGATGACATGATACTCTATATAGAAAACCCAAAAGATTCCACCAAAAAACTGCTAGAACTGATTCATGAATTCAGCAAAGTTGTAGGATATAAAATCAATGCACAGAAATAACACCCTATTTCTTAAACTAATAACAATTTCAGTAAAATTCCTATGCTTTACATCTCCTCCCGCATTTCAGGTTACTGATGTTACAATTTACATTTATATATTTTTTAACTATATAACTAATACAGATAATTGTAGTTACGGTTATTTTTACTATCTTTGTTTTTTAAATTAGAGTTGTGATTGAATTATGCACAACCATTACCATATTTCAGAATTTAACTTTGGCTATACATTTACTGTTACCGTGGAGTTTTGCACAGCCATCTTATGTTTTTTATGTTATTAGTGTCTTTTTAGTTCCACTCAAATAACTTCTTTTAGCATTTCTTGTAAAGCATGTCTAGTGGTATTTCCCTCAGTTTTTGTTTATTCAGGAAAATCTTGGCCTCATTTTCTTTCTTAAGGGCAGCTTTCTTGGATAGAGTATTGGTTCACATTTTTTTTAATACTTTGAATATATCATCTCATTCTCTTCTGGCCTGAAAAGTTTCTGTTGAGAAATCCACTGTTAATTACAATGGGTTCCTTGTATATAACTTTTTTTTCTTTTATCTTGCTGCTTTCACAATTCTTTGGCATTGATTTTTCACCAAATGATACTGTATCTGTATACCCCTATTCTGGTTGAACTAGTAGAGTTACATCTTGGATCTGGATGTCCATTTTTCTGCCCAGGTTTGTGCATTTTCAGCCATTATTGATTTAAAAATACATCTTTGCCTCTCTTTCTCATCTTTTGGAATTCCTAAAATGTAAATATTGTTCTTTTCCTTCTGTCCTATACATCCCAAAAGCTTTCTTCACTCTTTTTCATTCTTTTTTTTTTTTCCATTTTATTCCTCTAACTGGATCATTCCAGTCAAGTGTCTTATCTTCCAGATTGTTGATCCTTTCTTCTGTTAAGTCGGCTTTTGAATTCTTTATTCAATTTTTTCAGTTGAGTTATTATATATTTTAGCTCTAGGATGGCTGGGTATTTTTTTATGGTTTCTATTTTTTTATCGAACCCTCGATTTGTCCATGCATTTTCCCGTAAATCAATTTGGTTGTCTGTGTGTTCTTGTCATTCATGAAAATTATTTAAGGGTGTTATTCTGAATTCTTTGACGCTTCTTAAATCTCCACATTCTAGGATCAGTTATTAGAATTTTATTAGTTTTGTGATATCATATTTACCTGATTTTTCATGATCCAAGGATCATTCCTCACAGTTATAACTACATTTGAGTAAGTGGTCTCCTCTTTCAGAATTTTTGGGTTTGTTTTTGTAGAAAGAGTTCTTCACCAGTCACTTCAGTTTGGGTTTCTGGATGTGTCTGCTGGTAACATCTTTGTAAAGTTGGGGCCTGCTATTAAGGTATATTTTTGTGCAAGGCAACTGTTCAAGTTCTGAGGTCAAGCATAAGGAGATGTGCCCCTTTCTGAGAACAGCAATATAAAACTGCAAGTTTTGTTCCTGCCCAAGTGAGGCTCTAGAATGGTCTCCAGATTTTCCTGGATTTTTCCAACAAGTTTCTATATGGTCAGAACTAGGTATTGTACTCAGCAGTACAATTCAGTACAGGGCTATGAATTAGCTTTCGTGACCTAATAGGGCAGCATAACAGGTCCCAGAGGTTGCATGGCTTATTGTTTCAGAATCCAAAAGACGCAAGAGTGTGCACTGAATATCCTAGTCAGGTGAGGGCAGTGGTTTGGCTCTACAAACTCATGGGGTATGCTTTCTGTTCAAGTTCTACTGTAAGCATGACTGACTGATAAGTGATGTAGCTTCCCAGGTACTCTGTAAGGACCCCTGGTGGTGACCTGAATTCTGTAATCAGCATAAACAGGGTTATGGATTAGTTTTCCTGCCTCAGTACAGCAGGAGAAGCAGCTTCTAAGGCACTAAAACTCTTGGCTTGGGGTCTTAGGTTGACCATGCCCTAATTTCCTGGCTGAGCAGGGCCACTGGCTTGGCTCTGGGGATGATCAGATCTGCCCACATGCGTCTTGGCTTAAGCATTGCTGGGTTTTGTACCAGTTTCCAGGTGTTCTCATTAGCCCTTCCTGTCAGACGGGGCTGGGGCTAAGAGCCATGTTCCACAGTGGGTTGGGCTATGAATTAACTCTCAGTCATAAAAGGGAAACCCTCCAGGCCCAGTACTGGATTTGTTCTGAGGGCAATAAGCTCTGCCCACCATCCTTTCAAGCATTGCTAAGTTAACAGCTTCCAGGTGTGCTTGCCAGCCCTTCCTGTCAGATGGAGCTAGGGGCCATGCTATGCAGTAAATTAGCTATGGCTTAGTTCTCTTGCCTGGGTGAGCCTGGGAGGACACATTTCAGGAAACTCCCAAATTTCCCAGATAGGTTTGGAGGGGTGGGTAGGAGCCATGTTTACCCTCCAGTGGATGTGCCTATGACTAGCTCTTCTGCCTGGGCATGGACAGACCATGCTCTAGAACTAGTGAAACTCTTTTAGGATCTGAAGGAGGCTGACCTATTCCCCATGAGTTCCTTGGTCAGACAGACTGTTCGGCTGACTGGTTCTGCAGATGATCAATGACACAAGTTAGTACTGTTACTGGGCTCTGTAGGTAGGAACTCAGTTTGCCAAGATCTGAATGCTGGTGTTTTCAAGACCCTCCCCTCATCTCCATCAGAGATTCCCAGTGGCTGAGCCTGGCAGATTACTATTCCCATGGGTCAAAATCAGAGTAAGGTCTCCCATGAAATGACTCACAATACTGGGGGAATATTCACCCTTGGGTCCTCTTTTCCCAGGAACCATAGACTCAGGGGAGACCACTTAGCATGGTTCTCCACTGGTGTCTTGGAGGGCCAATGCAGTCAGCTTGTAGCCATTTCTTATGCTTCTGATGTAGTTTGTTTAGTTGTTTGTGGTGTAGGAATTGCTTCAGCTCACTCTCATGTTCTAGGATTCTCTCAGTGATGTCTTGTCCATGAATAGTTGCTCTTCTTGTGAGAGGAAGTGATATCATAAACAGCCTACACTGCCATCTTTGTGACATCATTCCTGGCACTTTTGTTCTGTGTCCACATTAGGCTTGTTCATTTTTGCATTGCTGTGTCCTTATATTTTTTACACAGTTTGATAGTGGAATTATGTGGTGATAAATTCATGTTGGCTTGTTTTGTTATATTGCTTTCCAATAACTGTTACTGAAACAAATATATATATATATATGTGTGTGTGTGTGTGTGTATGTATATATGTAAGAAATATTAGAATATTGGAAATGATGTTTATAGGGGCACTTGGGTGGCTCATTCAGTTAGGCATCTGACTCTTGATTTCAGCTCAGGTCATGATCTCACAGTCATGAGATCAAGCTCCACATCACTCTGTGTTCTGGGCATTGAGCCTATTTAATAGTGTTTTTCTCCCTTCTCCCCTGCTCACTTGCTCTCTCAAAAAAATTAAGTTTAAATTTTTAAAATCCTGTAGGGGCACCTGGGTGGCTCAGTTGGCTAAGTGTCTAACTCTGAATTTCAGCTCAGGTCATGATCTCACTGGGATCATGGGATCAAGCCCCAGGTTGGGCTCATTGCTGAAAGTACGGAGCCTACGTGGGATTCTCTCTATCCCTCTCTCTCTCTGCCCCTCCCCGGCTCATGCTTTCTCTCAAAATAAATAAACATTTAAAAATTGTTATGGAAATTATATTTATAGAAACTATATCTTACTAAACTGATATATCTGGCTTATTTTATTGTGTTGAATTTTAACATACATGCAGGTAAGTGAACAAAACATTGTAAATGTACAGCTCAACTATCCCAAAGTGAACATTTGTGTAGCCTCCATCTAGATCAAGAAATAGAGTATTGCCAGCATGCTAGGAGGACTTCTGTTGCCTCCTCTCTGTTTCTTACAAGTAACTACAATGATTTTTAATAATATACTTTGGGCTTTCCTGTTTCTTGCACTTTATATAAAATAGGACCCTATTATATTTTTGTCTAGCTATTTTAATTTGCTTTCTGTTTTTTATTATGGAAATACTTTTGTATATAGACCTTGTATTTCGTGACTTTGCTAAGCTTATTCATTGATCGAAAAATATATCTGTATGTCTTTACTACAGGGTTTGCTCTTTATAAAATTATAGCATTTAATAAAAGATGTATTTCTTCTTTTCCTACCCTTATATCTTTTTTATTGCTTTATTGTAATTACTAGGAATTCTAGTACATACTTTCTTCTCCCCAATTTTAAGAGGAAAGGCTTCAACATTTAACTTTTAAGTACAATTGCCACATGTTTTTTATGTGTTCATTAGATAAAGGAAACTTCTATCTCTAATTTTCCAAGGCTTTTTTTTGTTCTTGGGAGTGGGGTACTGGAGTCAGATACTTACTTTTTTCCAGTTGTATTGAGATATAATTCACCTATAACGTTGTATTAGTTTGAGGTATGCGACACAATGATTTGATATTTCTATATATTGTAAAATGATTACCTCAATAAGTCTAATTAAATCCAAAACATCACATACTTACGATTTTTTTCTTGTGATGAAAACTTCTAAGATCTACTCTCTTAACTTTGAAATATACACTATTATTAACTATAGCACCATGTTGCACACTACATCCCAGAACTTGTTTATAACCTAAAGTTTGTATTTTTTAAATTTAAATTCTGGTTAGTTAACATATAGTGTAATATTGTTTTCAAGAGTAGAATTTAGTGATTCATCACTTACATATAACACCCAGTGCTCAACAAGACAAGTGCCCTCCTTGATACCCATCACCCATTTAACCCATCCCCTCCACCTTCCCTCCATCAACTCTCGGTTCTCTTCTAGAGTCTCTTATGATTTGTTTCCCTCTCTCCCTTCTTTCCCCTTTCCCTTATGTTTATCTGGGTTTTTTTCCCTTAAATTCCACATGTTAGTGAAATCATATGGTATCTGTCTCTCTCCCTTCCTTATTTCACTTAGCATAACACCTCTAGTTCCATCCACGTTGTTGCAAATGGCAAGATTTCATTCCTTTTGATGGCTGAGTAATATTCCTGTGTGTGTGTGTGTGTGTGTGTGTGTGTGTGTGTGTGTATACCACACCTTTATCATTGATCGGTCAGTGGACATTTGAGCTCTTTCTGTAGTTTGACTATTGTTGACAATCCGATATAAACATTGGGGCACGTGTACCCCTTCAAATCTGTATTTTTTATTCTTTGGATAAATACCTAATAGTGAATAAATACACTAATAGTGGATTGTAGGGTAGTTCTATTTTTAGTTTTTTGAGGAACCCCTCTACTGTTTTCCAGAGTGGCTGCACCACTTTGCATTCCCATCAAGAGTGCAAGGAAGGTTCCCTTTTCTCTTCATCCTTTCCAACACTTTTTGTTTTTTGTGTTGTTAATTTTAGCTATTCTGACAAGTGAAGTTTATATCTTTTAACCACCTTTATCTATCCCCCCCCATTCACCACTTACATCTGGAAACCACCAATCTGTTCCCCATTTCTAGAAGTTTGCCTTTTTTAGATTCTGCATATAAGTAAGATCATGAACTATTGGCCTTTCTCTGTGTGACATTTTCATTTAGCATAATGCCCTCAAGGTCCATCCATGTTGTTACACATGGAAGGATTTCCTTTTTTTTAATACCTGAATAATATTCCACTGTGTGTGTGTATGTCTGTATACACACATATACACATAACATACTACAGCTCCTTTATCCATTTGTCTGTCAATAACACATTGTTTCTATGCCTTGGCTATTGTAAATGATGTTGCAATGAACATGGGTTTGCAGATATAGCTTCAGAAGAGTGTATATATACACAAAGGAGGATTGCTGGATTATACGGAAGCTCTACTTTCTATTTTTTATAGTACTTCCATATTGTTTTCTATAGTGGTTGAATGAATAAACATTCCCATACACAAGTGTTCCCTTTTGTCCACATTATAGACAACTCTTTCTTGTCTTGTTGATGATGGCCATTTTAACAGGTAAATACATATCTCATTGTGGTTTTAATTTGCATTTTGCTGATAAGTGATGTTGAACACACTCAAGTACTTACTGCTTTTAGGGATAAATCTATTTAGTTCCTCTGCCAGTGCTTTATTAAGATTGTTTGGTGGGTTTTTTGTTTTTTGGATTTTTTTGCTGTTGAGTGTATGACTTTATGCATTTTGGGTATTAAACCCTTATCGGATATATGATTTATAAATATATTCTCTTATTCAATAGTGTGACTTTCTTTTTGTTAATCATTCCATTTGCTGTGCAGAAGCTTTTTAGTTTGATGTAGTCTCACATGCTTATTTTTCCTTTTATTGCATTTGATTTCAGTTCCATAGGAGTTTTAGAGTTCCCAGTTTTATATTCAAATCTTTAATAAATTTTGAGGTCATTAGTGTGTATGGTAAAATAGGTCTAATTCTACTCTTTTGCATGTGGGGGTCTAGTTTTCCAGCATCATTTATTAAATGACTGTCCTTTCCTCACGGTATGTTCTTTGACACGGTATCATAAATTTATTGACCACATATGCATGACTTTATTTGCAGGCTCTCTTTTCAGTTTCATTAATCTATGTGTGTGTGTTTATGTCAATACCATAGTATTTCGATGAATGTAGTCTTGCAATGTACCTTGAAGTCAGGAAGTGTAACGCTTCTAACTTCTATATCAAGAGTGGCTTATCTTTGTATTAGGGGTATTTTGTGGATCCACACAAATTTTAAGATTGTTTTATTTCTGTGAAAAAAAATGCCATTTGAACTTTGATATGGATTACATTGAATCTGTCCACCACTTTGAGTAGTGTGGACATTTTAACAGTATTTATTCTTTCAATCCATGAGTTCAAAATATCTTTATTGTGTCTTCATTTTTTTGGCATTAATATTCACAGTTTTCAATGCATATGTATTTCATCTCCTTAGTTAAATTTATTCTCAGGTATTCTTTTCTTGATTTTAAATGGGATTTTTCATTCAGATATAATTGACATATAAAATTTTATTACTTTCAGATATATCACATAATCAATATTTGTGTGTATATTATGAAGTGATAAGTCTAGCTACTTAACACTTACCGCCATGTTTACTTATAAATTTTTTCTTGTGATGAAATGTTAAGATCTATCTCAGGAACTTTGAAATATACAATGCAGTATATTAACTATAGTCACTGTGTTTTATATTATAACTGGAAGCTTTTACCTTTTGAACCCCTTTACCCATTACACACACTCCACACCCAGCTGCTGACAACCACCACTTTGTAACTAGGAGTTCATGGGTTTTTTTAAGATTAGTGACATTATATGGTATTTTTCTTTCTCTGTCTGAATTAATCACTTAGCATATTGCCCTCAAGGTCCATTCATGTTGTTAAAAATGGAAAGATTTCCTCCTTTTTTTGTGGCTGAATAATATTCCATGGGTTGTATGTGAATGTGTGTGTATGTGTGTACATACATATATATACACCATATTTTCTTTATCCACTCATCCTTTGATAGATTCTTTTGTTGCTTCCTTGTCTTGGCTCTTATAAATAATGAACATACAGGTGCATATATCCTTTTGAGTTAGTGTTTTTATTTCCTTTGGATAATTACCCAGAGATGGAATTGCAATAGCACATGTATCACATGGTAATTCTATTTTTAATATTTTGAGGAAACTCCTTACTGTTTTCCATAGTGATCCCACCAACAGGGCACAAATGTTCCCTTTTCTTCACATTATTGCTAACACTTACTATCTCCTGTCTTTTTGGTGATAGCCATTCTAACATGTATGAAGTGATATCCGATTGTGGTTTTGATTTGCCCTTCTCTGAATAGTGATGTGAGCATATTTTCATGTACCTATTTGTCATTTGTGTGTTGTCTTTGGAAAAATGTCTATTCAGCTTCTCTGCCCATTTTTATTCAAATTGTTTGGGGTGGGGTTTGTTTTTATTTTTGTTTTGCTGTTGAGTTGTATTTGTTGTGGTTTTTTTTTTAAAGTATTAATCCCTTGTCATATATGTGGTTTGCAAATATCTTACCAATTCTGTAGATTGTTTTTTGATGGTGGTGGTGGTGGCTTCCTTTGTTGTGCAGAAGATTTTTAGTTTTGCGTAGTCCCAGCTGTTTATGTTCATATTTGTTGCCTTTGCTTTTCAGTGTCAAATTCAAATAATTATCACCTGGGCTGGTGTCAAAAAGCACACCCCTATAAATCTCCTTCTGGAAGTTATGGTTTCAGGTGTCACACTCAGTCTTTAATGAATTTTGAGTTGACTTTGGGTATGATGTATGACAGCCATTCTTTTGCATGTGGCTGTCCAGTTTTCCAAGCATCATTTATTGAAGATATTGTCATTTTCTCATTGTATATTTTAGACCTTTTGTCATAAACTTATTGACTATGTATTAGTGGGTTTATTTTGAATCTCTTTATTCGTTTATGTCTGTTTTTATGCCAATATCACACTCTTTTGATGAGCGTAGCTTTCTAACATAGTTTGAAATCAGGAAGCGTGATGCCTCCAGCTTTGTTCTTTCTCTAGATTACTTTAGCGATATGGGGTCCTTGTGGCTCCATATAAATTTAGGACTACTTCTTTTATGTCTGTGTAAATGCCAATGGAATTTTGATAAAGGTTGCATGGAATCTGTACATTGCTTTGGGTAATATGCAAATTTTCACAATACTCTTCCAATCAATGAACACAGAAAATCTTTCCATTTATTTGTGTAATTTTCAATTTCTTTCTGTCCTAGGAGCTGGTTTACACATATTTTTCCTCCTTATATTTATTCCTAGTATTTTATTTTGATGCAATTGTAAATGGGAATGTTTTCTTGATGTCTCTATTATTATTGTATAGAAATCCAATTTTTTGTATATTGATTTTATATCATGCAACGTTACTGAATTCATTTATAAGTTCTGTTTTTTTGTGATCTGTATATAACATCATATCATCTACAAATTGTGACAATTTTACTTCTTCCTTACAAAATTGGATGTCTTTTATTTATTATTGCTGCAGCTAACACTTCCAGTACTATGTTGGATAAAGGTGGTGATTGCAATCCTCATCTTGTTCCTGATCTTAGACGAAAGTTTCGGGTATTTTTTTTAACCATAAACCCTGGTTTTTTATATATAGTCTTTATTATGTCGAGGGATGTTCTCTCCAAACACATTTTGTTGAGAGTTTTTATCATGAGCAGATACTGTATTTTGTTCAATGCTTTTTCTGCACCTATTGAGATGATCACATGGCTTTTATTCTTCCTTGTGTTAATGTGATGTGTCACACTGATTGATTTGAGTGTATTGAACCATCCTTGCATCACTGGCATGAATCACACTGGATCATAGTGAATAATTTTTCTAAGGTATTGATGAAATTGGTTTGCTAATATTTTGTTGAGGATATTCACTTCTATATTTCATCAAAGACATTGGCCTGCAATTTTCTTGTAGTTCCCTTGTTTGTGTTTGGTGTCACAGTAATTCTGTCCTCATAAAATGAGTTTGGAAGTATTTCCTCCTCTTTTCTTTTTTGGAAAAGTTTGAAAAAGATTGGCATTAATTTTTCTTTAAATATTTGGTAGAATTCACCAAACATCTGTTTTCACAAAGATCTGCGAAACCATCTGTTCCTGGACTATTGTTTGCAGGGAGGTTTTTATTACTGATTCATTCTCCTTAGTAGTAATTAGTCTCTTCTGATTTCCTATTTCTTCATGATTCAGTACTATAAGGTTAAATGTTTCTAGGAATTTATCCATATTTTTACATTGTCTAATAAGTTGGCATATGATTGCTTGGAGAGTCTATAACCCTTCATATTTGTGTGTCATTGTCAAGGCTTTTTAAAATCATGACTAGATATTGAATGTTTTTCATTGCATTTTATGCATCTGTTAAAATAATCATTATAATTGAAGTTATAAAATTTTGTATTCTGTAAAATATTTGGAAGGTTTAATCAGTGATACTTCTGAGCCTAAAGTTTCCTTATAAGAGGGTTGTTGATTATAAATCCAATTTATTTAATATAATTCTGACTTTCCTATTTCTTCTTGTGTCAGTTAAAGTCACCACTAACATTTTTCTGAAATGTCCTTTTTTCTAACTTAGTAAACACTGTTTAAAGATTAGAATATACTAAAAATATTTTAAGTGTCTGCAGCAGGATCTATAGTGTTGTCTCCTTTTGTAATCCTGGTATTAGTTCTTTGTGGTTTCTACTTATTCTCTTTTAATCAATCTATTCTGGATTTAATTGACTTATTATTCCTTTCTAAGGCCAAACTCTTAGCTTTAATGATTTTCTTTCTTGATTGCTTTTTGTTTCATTAGTTTTTTTCTCTTACCTTAATATTTGTATTTGGGAAGGGGACTTAATTTATCTCATTCTAATTTCTTGAGATGAAGGCTTATTTTCAGATCTTATTTTTTATTAATTTATTAGTTTAAAGATATAACGCTTAAGCATGGCTTTAACTCCATCTCATTGATCTGTTTGATTAGTAGCAATATTACTTTTGCATCCTTGTATGCATAGGTCTGTACTTTATCACCTATTTAAAAAATAATATTCCATCTACTTTGCCTTGCATCATAAGCCTTTAAACTATTTTAAGATATAAGTTTATTTTGATAAAAATGGTGAGTGGAGTGCTTTCAACTTCCATTAAAGTGAACAGATCAAAAAGACGTACACTCTGACACCTTTTTGTTTTCAATTTTATTTGTTTCAGGTGTAAAACATAGTGATTTGACAATTATATGGATCAGTATATAGTATAAGATGCTCACCACAATAATTGCAGTTAACATCAGCCACTATACAAAGTTATTATAATATTATTGACTATATTCCCTATGCTGTACTTTGATTACTGTGGCTTATTTGCTTTGTAATTGGAAGTTTGTACTTTTTAATACCCTTTACCTGTTTTTTCCATCCTCCCACCAACCTCCTCTGTGACGACCACAAGTTTCTTCTCTGTACTTTGAGTCTGTTTCATTTATTTTTTGGTCAGTTATTTTATTTAGATTCCATATAAGTGAAATCATATGGGATTTGTCTTTGACTTGTTTCACTTAGTATACTTTCTAGATCCATCCATGCTGTTCCAAATGGTAAGATTTCATCCTTTTTTATGTCTGAGTAATATTCCATTGTGTGTGTTTACCACATCTTTACCCATTCATGTATCAGTGGATACTTAGGTTGCTTTCATATCTTGGCTATTGTTAAATAAAGCTGTAATAAACATAGGGGTGCATCTGTCTTTTCAAATTAGTATATTCATTATCTTCGGGTAAATACCCAGCATTGGGTGTATTAGATTAATTTTTTGAGGAAAGTCCATACAGTTTTCCAGTGCACAAAGTTACATTCCCACGAACAGTGCACATCCTTGGAAACACTTTTTTTTTCTTTTTCCAGACTAACCATTCTGATTGGTGTGGAGTGATATATCATTGTGATTTTGATTTGCATTTTCCTGATGATTAATAACACTGAGTATCTTTTCATGTGTCTGTTGACCATCTATATACATATTCTTTATAAAAATATTTACTCAGGTCCTCTGCCTATTTTTAGGTTATTTGCCTTTTTGGTGTAGACCTGTAGGACTTGACTTCTTTACATATTTTGGATATTAATATCTTATCCGATAGGTTATTTGTAAATACACTCATTCGGTAGGTAGTATTTTCATTTTGCTGATGGTTCTTTTAAAAGATGGTGCAAAAACTTATTGGTTTGAAGCAGTTTTAATTGTTTATTTTTGCTTCCTTCCACCCTCAGCTAGACACACAAATCCAGAACTCTGTGTGTCTGTTTCCATGTGTTAGGAAAGTCAGCTATGTTTCTAGTTCTTGGAAGTAGGGGCTAATTAAGAAGAGGTCTTGTGGTGCCCTATAGTGCAAGGGTGCCCTACTGTTGTGGTTGAGTAATAATTGCCCCCAATCAAGTAATATGCAATGGCTCTCTTTGACTGTCATGGGCAGGGTTTTGTCCCATGCTCTTAAGGGTCCAGTCTGGGGGCCACCTTGAGCTTCAGTTGGGTCCAACCAGATGCCTGCCCTCAGTTTGTTTGCTAGAACTGTGGTTGCATCAAATTATAGGCACACTCCTTGTGTTGTCCCTTGTGAGGTTTTTCTTGGGAAGCAAGGCCTTCGGTCAGACCAGATATCTGCCATCTGCCAGTCTTTTTGTTGGGGTTGCTGTGACCCTGTAGTACTATGCTGTCTCTTGTGCTGGTTTATATCGGTGAGCAGGGCTGGCAGTCAGACCAGATGTCTGGGGCTATGGTCAAACTTGTGTGTGCCATTATCTTCCCCTCTCCCCAGGGTGGGCTCACTTTGGAGTGGTGCTGGCCACTATTGGAGCTGCTTGTACAATGCCACGCTTGTGATGTCACTTTGGATGGACTCCTCCTGAGGTGGGTGTTTTCGATGAAGCAGTCTGCAGGAGAATACAGTGTCGGTATGCATGGCGTTAGCAAGACATCCATGGTCTGCTTATGGCAAGAGGTCTGGAGCCAATTTGGAGGAACTCCAGCCTGGTGGGCCAGTTGGATCGGGTGGATCTGTAGAAGAATGTGGGAGCAGGGCATACCGTTTGCAAACTAGAAGGAGAGCATTTGTTGTCATTCCCACAGATGCCATTGTATCTGGGGGTAGGGGGTCGGTGACTGAGAGAGTTGGAGTCCATCAGCTCTTTTGTCCTTGGCAAGGTCTCCTAAAGATCCCTGCCCTCCCTTGCACATTCTGAGATTACTAAGGAAATCTCATATACCTCAGGCAGTTTCAAAGCACTGTTTTTATGCTATATCTCTGTGATTGTCATACTGTATTTTTTATATATATTTTTAATATTTGTTTTTGAGAGAGAGAGCAAGAGCGTGAATGAGGGCGGGGCAATGAGAGAGGGAGACACAGAATTCGAAGCAGGCTCCAGGTTCTGAGCTGTCAGCACAGAGCCCGACACAGGGCTGGAACTTACGAACCACGAGATCATGACCTGAGCCAAAGTCAGATGCTTAACCAACTGAGCCACTCAGGTGCCCCTATGCTGTCTCCTTAAGAATAGGAACTATTTCCGGTCACCCGCAGACTCTTCCAGAGCCAAGCCCACTGGTTTTTAAAGTTGCTGATGTTAAGCCCCTCTGGTTTTCAAAGCCAAATGTTATGGGGACTCATGTTCCCAATGCTGCAGGTCCTTTGTACTTGGGGTGCCTGTGGTGGAGTCTACTCCACTCCTTTCTCCATCCTTGTGGCGTCCCTCCCTTTTGTGTTAGTCTTGCAGGTTAGTTTGTTTCCACACTGTGTCCTGCCCTTTCTACTATTTTTAGTATGGCCTCTTCTCTAGGATTATCTGTGGCACTGAGGTGGGTGTTATCTAGGTGTATCCATAGGATGAGGTGAACTTGGGATTCTCTTGTTCTACCATCTTACCAGTGTTATTACAATATTATTGACTATATGCACTGTGCTGTGCTTTTGTCTCTGGAACCTGTTTTATACTTGGAATTTTGTACCTTTTAATCCCAATTATCTATTTCACATACGATTCCACTCACATTCCCTCTGCAACAACTATGCTTTGTATTTTGACTCTATTTTCCGCTTGTTCCTTTGTTTGTTTAGATGCCACATATAAGTTAAATCATATGGTATTTGTCTCTAACTTATTTCATTAGCATCATACCCTCCAGGTCCATCCATGTTTTTGTAAATGGCAACATCTCATCCTTTTTATGGCTGAGTAATATTCCATTGTAAATGTATACATCTTTTTTTTATCCATTTGTCTCTTGATGGACACTTGGGTTGATTCAATATCTTGGCTATTGTAAATAATACTACATATTTTTTATTAGTGATTTCATTTTATTCGGGTAGTAGTATAATTACTGGATCGTATGGTATTTCTATACATTTTAAAGGAAACTCTACTGTTTTCCATAGTATCTATACCAGTTCACATCTCCACCACCAGTACACGAGACTTCCTTTTTCTTAGTCTTCACCAACACTTGTTATTTCTTGTCTTTTTTATTCTAGCCACTCTGACAGGTATATGTCGTTGTGGTTTCAATTTGTATTTCTCTGATGACTAATGATATTGGGCATATTTTTCACATGTCTCTTGTCATGTATGTGTCTCTTGTCTGTGGAAAAATGTCTAGTCAGGTCCTCTGATGATTTTTTAATTAGATTGTTTGGGTGTTGAGTTATATAGTTCTTTATATTTTTTGGGTATTAGCTCCTTATCTGGTATATCTTTTGCAAGTATATTCCCCCATTCAGTAGGTTGCCTTTTTGTTTTGCTGTTGGTTTCCTTCACTGTGCAAAAGCTTTTTGTTTCGGTATGGTCACAATACTTTACTTTTTATTTTGTTTCTCTTGCATGAGAAGTCCTATCTAGAAATATGTTGCCAAGCCAATGTCAAATATATTACTGCCTGTGTTTCCTTTTAGGGGTTTTATGGTTTCAAGTCACACATTTAAGACTTTAATCTATTTGGGGCTCATTTTTGTGTATGGGGCGAGAAAATGGTCCAGATCCATTCTTTTGCATGTAACTGTCCAGTTTTCCCATCCAGTTTGCCACCATTTATTGAAGAGATTTTCTTTTCCTTATTGTATGTTCTTGTCACATTGTCATAGATTAATTGACCATATAAGCATTTGTATATATCTATTTTATGCCAATGCCATAATGTTTTGATTGCTGTAGTTAAGTAGTATATTTTAAAATCTGGGATTGTGATACCTCCTATTTTATTCTTCCTCAATATTGTTTTGGCTATTCGGGTCTTTTATAATTCCACACAAATTTTTGTATTATTTGATCTAGTTCTGTGCAAAAGTCTATTGGTATTTTGATAAATATTGCTTTCAATCTTAGATTGTTTTGGTTAGCCTCGACATTTTAACAATACCTATTCCTCCAATCTATGAACATGGAATATCTTTCCACTTGTTGGAGCCATCATCAATTATTTTCATCAATGTTTCATAGTTTTCAGAGTACAAGTATTTTACCTTGGCTAAGTTTATTGGTGTTTTATTCTTTTTGATACAATTGTAGAGATTGTTTTTTTACTTGATCTTTCTGTTACTTCATTATTAATGTATAAAAAGACAACAGATCCTGTATATTAACTTTTTATCCTGCAACTTTAGTGAATCTATCAGTTCTAATAGTTTTTGGTGGAGTCTTTAGGATTTTCTATATATAGTATCATGTCATCTGCAAATAATGATACTTCTTTTCTAATTTGAGTGCCTTTTATTTCTTGTCTGATTGCTGTGGCTAAGATTGCCAACACTACGTTGAATGAAAGTGGTGAGAGTGTACATCTTTGTCTTGTTCCTGATCTTAGAGGAAAATCTTTCAAATTTACATAATTATGATGTTAGCCATGGATTTTTCATATATGTTCTTTATTACATTGAGGTATGTTTCCACTGAACCCACTGTTGATAATTTTTATCATAAATGAATCTTTTACTTTGTCAAATGCTTCCACTGCATCTATTAAAATGATCATAACATTTTTATCCTTCCTTTAATTAATGTGAGGTATCACATTGATTAATTTGCAAATGTTGACCACCCTTGTATTCCTGTAATACACACTACTTGACTATGGCCAATGACTTTTTAATGTGTTGTTGAATTCAGTTTGCTAATATTTAGTTAAGGATTTTTGTGTCTTTGTTCAGCAGAGATATTGGCTTACATTTTTCTGTTTTTGTTGTGTGTTTGTGTGGTTTTGGTATCAGTATAATGCCGGTCACATGGAATAAATTTGGAATTTTTTTCTCTTCAATTTTTTGCAATAGTTTGAGACTAGTAGTTATTAAATCTTCTTTAAATGTTTGGTAGAATTAACCTGTGAATATATCTGATATTGTATATTTGTTAAGAGTTTTTTAAACTTCTGATTTATTTCATTACATTAATTGGTCAATTCAAATTTTCTATTTTTTCCTCATTAAAATTTGGAAGATTATGTGTGTCTAGGAATTTATCTGTTTCTTCTAGATTTTCAAGTTGTTGCAATATAATTTTTCATAATTTCTTATAATCTTTTGTATTTCTGTTGTGTCAGTTATTTCACTTTTTGATTTTCTTATTTGAGCTTTCACACTCTTTTTCTTAGTTGGTCTAGCTCTAGGCTTATAAATTTGTTTATCTTTTCAGTGAAACTCCTACTGGTTTCATTGATTCTGTTGTGGGTTTTTGTATGTATTTCACTTATTTCTGTTCTAATCCTTAGCATTTCTTCCTTTCTCCTACATTTTGGCTTTTTTTTTCCTAGTCATTAATTGTTGTTGGGCTGTGCCATTCCAGGTGTTCTGGCCAGGCTTTCTGGTCAAGACAGTGAGTGGGGTTATGAATTCGCTCTCCTTCATGAGCAGAGCTAGGGAACAAACCCAACTGCAAGAGATCTTTTTCATGGTCTTGACTCAAACCAATCTGTTGCCCAAGTTCCCTGGCCAAACGTTGCCAGGGGTTTTGCTCTGAAGATGATCAGTTCTGCTTGACATAGTCTCTGCTCAAGTTTTACTGGACTATGTAGCTTTCAGGTGTTCTAGCCAGGCTTTCTTGTCAGGGCATTCTGAATTAGCTCCCCTGCCTGCAAATTGGGAGGTCCAGCTCCAAGCAGCATTCCACCAACCTTCCCATTTGGGAGGGCCCAAAAGCTATGTTCACCAGTGAGTGGGACTCTGAATTCCTTCCCTGCTTGCATGGAGTGAGGGAATCACTCCAAGCTTCAGGGGTTCTTTGTGGTCTTTACTTAAGCTGATTAACTCCCCAAGTTTCCTTTCCAAATGGTGCTACTGGCATTACTCTACATATGTTCACCTTTGCCTGCCTTACTGTCTAGTGTTGCTGAGCTATCCAAATTTTTAGATGTTCAGAACAGCCTTTCTGGTCAGATTCAATCAGAAACTATATTCATCAATGAGATGCTATTTGATTCAGCAACCCTGCCTGGGCAGGGGGGAGACCACATTCCAAGGCCAGAAAATTTCCTCATTTGAAAACCAGAGTTAGGCATACCGGGACCCCACTGAGTTTTCTGGTCAGACTGCACCACTATGTTTGTTCTGCAGATGAGCAAAGATGCTGGTTGGGACTATTACTTGGGCAGCAAAGGTAGGAAGTTGGTCAGCCAAGATCCAAGTGTTGGTAGTTGCAAGCTTTTCACATTTTTCTGCATCAGAATAACCTTTCCTGTGGTCAACTTCTAGAAATTGCCACACAAACCCATTGGGGCAAAACCAGAATGAGGACTCCAAGAAGTGATCAACAATGCCGGGAAGATGTATATCCATCATGGGCCCTCCTTTGCCATTGTAGAAACCACAGACTTGGGTGGCTATGCAGTCTATGTGCAGTGCAGTGGCATAGGCCAACCAGGGATGGAGAAATGTTGTCATGTAATCGCTCCTCTTATTCTAATACACACTGTCTTGGTCACTATGATTTAAGAGAGTGCTTTGACCTCACCCCATATTCTAAAAATTTCTCGGGGTCCTGTCCATTAGTAGTTTTTCAATGTTCATCTTAGGAATGACCTATGATGCAATGTTGGTGAATTTACTGCGAAGTCACTTTTTAGTTTATTGTGGTCTGATTTATTGATGTTTTTCTTTTGTTGTTTGTGCTTTTGGTGTTAGATTGAAAATATCATTGCCTAGAGCAATGTCAAGAAACTTCTTCCTTAAGTGTTTTTCTAGGAATTTTACAGTAGAAGGACTTATGTTTCAGTCTTCAATCCATTCAACTTACTTTGTGTGAGAGGTGTAAATTGTGGGTCCAGTTTCATTTTTCTGCATGTGTTCTCCAGTTTTACAAACATCATTTGTTGAACAGACAATCCTTTCTCTGTTAAGTGTTCTTGGAACCTTTGTCAAATGTTAGTTGATTGTGTATATATGGGCTTACATCTGGGTTCTCTACTCTGTTCTATCAGTCTATGTGTCTACTTTTATGCCAGGAACGTAGTGGGTTTTTTAAATTTTTTTAAGTATATTTCTTTTTGGGAGAGAGAGCTTGAGTGGAGGAGTGGCAGAAAGAAAGGGAAAGGGAGAATCCCAAGCAGACTCCACACTGTCAGCACAGAGCCCAACACAGGGCTCTATCTCATGAACCATGAGATCATGACCTGAAATCACATTGCTTAACCAACTGAGCTACCCAGGCACCCCCTGCTTCTGCATTTTTCATTTCATTCATTGAATTATTCTGATCCAGAAGTTTCGTTTGCTTCTTTTTAGTAGTATCTATCTCTTTGACAAATATCTCATTTTGATAATGTGTTTTTCATAATTTCACTGAATTATCTCTTTGAGTTTTCCTATAGTTCATTGAGTTTTCATGAAGGTATTTTTTATTTATCAATTCCATTCTGAGTATGAATATTGTAGAATTATCATCTTTTTTCCCATGATTTTTATCTTTTTGCATTTTTGTGCACTGCTTTCACATTTGAAGTAGCAGACACTCCTTACATCTATACTAGATGCCTTCAGATGAGATATAGTGTTCACTGATGCTGGTATGTCTAGGGTTGTCTCCCCTTTATAGATTTTCTAGAAGTTAGCTACAGCTCAAGTTTGTGGTTTCTCTTTTGACTCACAGATCCTGGTCTGTTTTTCTGCTAGCATTCCAATTACCAGACTTACTCCCACCATGCACTGGGTGATGCACCCAAAGAGTTGGTCACAGAGTGTGGAGAGGTATGAGTTTAGCACAAGGGCATTGGGAGTTCCTATGGACCCAGTGAGGAGGTGTGTGGATATGGCACTCTCAGAGACTTATGAGTGCACTGCCTGCTAAAGTTCTACATGCCATCAGCAGGAACGGAACCCCTTTAATGCCCTTTGTTATTCTAATCTGCCTCTTTCTAATCTTCCCAGCCCTTCAGTCATGCAGGTCCCATTTCAGTGCTTTGGGTGTTGCTGGAGAAAAATGGGTTTCTCCAAATCCCATACAACTAGGTAGCAGGACACTCATTCAGTGCTCTCCTTTTCCCTAGTGGGAGAGGTGACCACCACTGGATAAGTCAGCCCCATTCAAAGTTGACTTAGGGGAGGGTGCAGGGCAGGGAAAATGTCTCTTAGCATATACATATATCCATCCATCCATCCATCCATAGAATGTTGAATCTCCACTTGGGAAGGCTACACTTCTGCAAATTCTTTCCTGTCTATAGGTATTTGCCTTGGTCATCATGTTCCAGTTTTGTTGTGTTGTGTTGTGTTTTCAAATATGCTAAGAGGGTCTAGAGCAAGTTAGCTTGCTCTGCTTGATCCAAAACTGGTACCAAAATCTGTCTGCCTTTCACCAGATGTACAAGTGGATAAGACTATTCTCAGGTCCCTAGGCATATGGGACAGCATCTGCAAAGGCACTTTTGTTCATGGATGGATGTCTCATTCATTGTTTAAAATGGTAGACAAAAAGAAAGATTCTCACACGACTATGATACTGATGTCATTTTCAACCACCATTTTCACAGCTTTAGGAGCTTGGTAATGTAAAAAAATATTTTTCAAGTTCATGTCCTGGTCCAAAATATATGGTGAAGAAAGCATGTGCCAAGCAAGGAGAGCTCCAGGACCCATGTGTGTGTCAGCCTACACCTATGTTCCTAAGATCTAGCACCAAAAATTGAACTGTGCTCTGAGTGCCCAAGACCAAAGACCAACAGGGAAAGACATTCACAAATGTCAAATCAGGTCTAAGTCCCACACAGTCACCCAGGACCTCTGCCCAGTCACACTGATCCCAGCTGCTCCACAGCCTGAAAATCTTATGAACTCCTTTTACTCAAGCGACCTACTTTACCAGCACCCTGGTTAGCTGTTACTGTGGTTTCCAGGGATCCCAGGACTCCATCCAGTAAGAGTTCAGACTAGACCACCTTATAAAATGACACTATTTTATTCTCATAGGGCTTTGTAAATGAGAGAGAGAGAGAGAGAGAGAAGAATCAACCAAACTCCAAGCACAAGCTCAACATTTTGAAGATACTTGGATCCAAATCTTCTACGGAAGATTCTTAGAAAACAAGACAATAACTAGTCTTGGATTTACGTACTACAATATGTCTCTTTAATGCCTGGCAAATGTTCTACAAATGTTCTATAATTAGCCACAGGTGTCAAGGTCCCAATCCTCAAGTTGTGATTTTACCAAGAGTTAGAGATACTGGAAATACTATCATTGGGTAACAAGCAGGGAATGTTTACTATGATTACTAGTGCAGGAACTAGGCCGTGAGTCAGTCCTCCCCTGTCTGTGTTGGTTATTATACCATTGACTTTTTATGTTCTCTTAATTCTCTGATCATTTCTTCCTAGTTTTTCATCTGTCCCAAAATTAGGTGTATTTACAAGGTTAAGACCTTAAAAACAGAAGTTTTCTTGTATTGTAAGGTTAGAAAGAACTTTATGAAAAATATCTGGGTATTGTTCCATTTTCAGTGGCAAGTAGACCCTTAGTAACCTTTACAATTTGTTGTTTTGTTACGATCAGTCCAAGTTTTATCATTGGTAATTTGTATGTTGCTCAAAAATTATCTATTTTCTCTACATTTGATATTGTATATGATATCCTTTTGTAACAATTATAAATACAAAAATAATTTTTATTGTATGCATCCCTCTGGTTGCTTCTCCATTTTCATTTTTCATGCAGATATGTTTGTTTTCCTTTCCACCCAACATTTATATGTTGAACTTCCTCAGCCTTCCTCTCTGTTCCACTTGCTTTCTTAGAAAACCTCACCCATACTCATGGCTCTAGTTACTATCCATGTGATAAATAGAATCAAACTGTGGTCTTCAGTCCTGACCTCTTACCTGAGCTCTAGAACTGCAAATTTTCATGGCCTAACCTGACTCTCCTCATGGACATTCCAAAGGCATCTCATATTTCTTGTACAAAGTGAAAGTCATTTCCTGGAGATTCTCCACTATTTATTTCAGTGAATGGCATCACCATCACCTGTCAGCCCTATATCCTCATTAAATCCTGTCTGTTGCATGTCCTAAATACCTATTGTTTCCTTCAATTCCTCTCCATCACCACTGCTACCAAGTTACCAGAACTGCTCTCTCAGATGACTATACTACCTGCTATATGGGCTCCACATGTTTTCTTGCCTTCTCTTTAATAGATTCTCTTTATATAGCCTAAGCAATCTCTTTTTTATTTTAATTTTGAAATAAATTCAGACTCTCAGAATAGTTGCTTAGATATCTACAATTGTTTGATCTCCTTGCTACACTGACCCATTTAGCATTATCAATTATTTGATACTTTTATCATTTTTCTAAATGTTTATTTTATTTTTGAGAGAGACAGCATGAGCAGGGGAGGGACAGAGAGAGAGGGAGGCACAGAATCCAAATCAGGCTCCAGGCTCTGAGCTGTCAGCACAGAGCCTGATGCGGGGCTCAAACCCATGAACCACAAGATCATGACCTGAGCCGAAGTCGAACGCTTAACCGACTAAGCCACCCAGGTGCCCCAATACTTTTATCATTTTTAGTTTAAAATCCCTTTTGCCTAAATATTTTTTGGTCCCTTCACACAGTCTATGTGAGTCTTCCAGGATAAAGTGAGCCTCTTGTAGTCAACAGATCACAGGATTTTTTTTTTTTCACATCTATTCAGCCATTCTATGTCTTTGATTGAAGTATTTAGTCCGTTTGCATTTTTTTCAACGTTTTATTTTATTTTTGGGACAGAGAGAGACAGAGCATGAACGGGGGAGGGGCAGAGAGAGAGGGAGACACAGAATTTGAAGCAGGCTCCAGGCTCCGAGCCATCAGCCCAGAGCCCGACGCGGGGCTCGAACTCACGGACCGCGAGATCGTGACCTGGCTGAAGCCGGACGCTTAACCGACTGCGCCACCCAGGCGCCCCAGTCCGTTTGCATTTTTTAAAAATTTTTTAATG
This sequence comes from Prionailurus bengalensis, assembly GCF_016509475.1. NCBI lineage: Eukaryota > Metazoa > Chordata > Mammalia > Carnivora > Felidae > Prionailurus > Prionailurus bengalensis. Next base: position 9,469,582 of record NC_057349.1, on the reverse strand, counting down.
TTTGTTACTTATTTTTGAGAAAGAGCATGAGTAGGGGAGGAGCAGAGGGAGAGGTAGACACAGACTCTGAAGCAGGCTCCGGGGTCTGAGCTATCAGCACAGTGCCTGCTGCGGGGCTCAAACTCATGAACCATGAGATCATGACCTGCGCTGAAGTCAGAGGCTTAACCAACTGAGCCATTCCAGTGCCCCTAGTCCATTTGCATTTAAAAGTAATTATTGATATCTAAAGATTCCCTATTGCCATTTCTTAAATTGTTTTTGGAGTCTTGCAAATCCATTGTTTCTTGTTTCCTCTCCTCCCATCTCTTTTGTGTTTCGATGTCTTTGGTATCAGTAGGTGTTTACTTTTTATCTTAGTCTTTTGTGTAATTACTATACATTTTCCCTTTTGGGCTACCATAAAGCTTATCTAAAATGTCTTAAAACTATAATACCCTATTTTAAACTAATAACCTCAATAGAATTCCTACACTTTAAAATTTACTTACCTTCCCTCTCATATTTTAGGTTAGTGATGTTATAATTTACATAATTTTATATTGTATAATTAATACAGATTATTGTACTTATGGTTATTTTTACTTCCTTTTTTAAAAACTTCTAGCTAGAGTTGTAAGTGAATTATGTGCCACAATTACCGTATTACAGAATCTAATGTTGACTATATATTTACCATTACCAGGGAGTTTTACACTGCTATCTTACGTTTTTATGAGGTTAATTAGCATGCTTTTATTTCCACTGAAATAACTTCTTTTAGCATTTAATTGTAAAGCATGTCTAGTGGTGATGAATTCCCTCAACCTTTGTTTATTTAGGGAAGGCTTCATCTTTCTTCCACTTATGAAGAACAGCTTCCCTGGATATAGCATTCTTGATTAATGATTTTTTTTCCTCAATATTTTGCGTATGTCATCCTATTCTCCTCTGGTCTGAAAGGTTTCTGCGAGAAATCTGCCTAGAGCCTTATGGGGGTTTTATGTAACTTCTCTCTCCTTTTGCTGCTTTCACAGCTCTTTCTTTGTCATTGATGGTTGATAACCTGATATTACTTTGTCTCCTTGTAGCCCTATTCACCTTATTTGGGGTTCTTCGGGCATCTTGTGTCCGGATGTCTATTTCTCTCCTGAGAACTGTAAATTGTCAGCCATAATTATTGATTTAAATATACTTTCCCTTTTCTTTGTCATTTTTTATGGAAATCTCATATTGCCAAGGTTGTGCTTTACATTCTGTCCCATAAGTACCATGGGTTTTCTTCGTCTTTCTTTCATTCTTTCTTTTTGCTTTTCACTTCTTTTTCTTCTCTGACTAGATAATTTCAAATGTCCTATCTTGATAGTGTTGACATTTTCATATTAATTGTTCCATTTAATGAGCGTGGAATATCTTTCCATTTATTTGTGTAGTCTTTAATTTCTTCCACTCATGTCTTTTCTTACTCAGCACAGAGGTTTTTGTGCTTGGTAAAATTTATTAGTATTTTATTTTGATTCAATTATAAATGGCCATTTTCTTAATTTCTCTAATTGTTCATTACTATTCTATAGAAGTGCAACTGTTTGTATATTGATTTTATATCCTGCAACTCTATTGAATTCATTTATCAGTTCTCAAAGTTTTTGGGTGGTTTCTTTAGTGTCTGTGTACAATGTCACGTCATCTGAAAATTGTGACACTTTTACTTGTTCACCAATTTGGGTGTATTTTATTTCTTCTTTCTGCAGCTAGTATTCCCATCACTATGTTGGACAAGTGATAGAGTGCACATCCTTGTCTTCTTGATCTTACAGAAATGCTTTTAATTTTTCACCATTTAGGGGCCCCTGGGTGGCTCAGTCAGTTAAGCATTCAACTTTGACTCAGATATGATCTCACAGTTCGTGAGCTCAAGCCCTACGTTGTGCTCTTGTGCTCACAGCCCAGAGCCTGGAGCCTGCTTCAGATGCTGTGTCTCCCTTTCTCTCTACCCTTCCCCTGGCTTACACTCTGTCTGTCTCAAAAATAAACATTAAAAAAAATTTTTTTTTAATTTTTCACCACTGAGTATGCTGTTAGCTGTAGGTTTTTCATGTATTTCTTTTATTGTGTTAAGGGATGCTCCCTCTAAATCCCCTCCATTGAGTTTTTATCATGAATAGTGCCGTATGTTGTCAAATGCTTTTTCTGCACCTATTGAGATGCTCATATGGCTTTAATTCTTACTTTCATTAAGGTGATTTATCACACTGATTGATTTGAGGTTGTTAAAGCATCCTTGCATCACTGAAATAAGTTACACTGGATCATGGTGAATAATTTTTCTAATGTATTGTTAAAATCGGTTTGCTAATATTTTGCGGAAGACATTTGCATCTATCTTTCATCAGGAATATTGGCCTGCGATTTTCTTGTAGTTTCCTTCTCTGGTAATTATCAGGGAGATGCCGACCTCATAAAATGCATTTGGAAGTGTTTACCTTTCCTCTGTTATTTGGAAAAGCTTGAAAAGGCTTGGTATTCTTTAAATATTTGGTAGAATTCACCAGTGGAACCATCTGTTCCTAGACGATTGTTTGTGCAGAGATTTTTTATTAATAATTCATTTTCCTTACTAGTAATTGGTCTGTTTAGATTTTCTATTTCTTCATGATTCAATCCTGGTAGGTTGTATGCTTCTAGGAATTTATCCATTTTTTAGGTTGTCCAATTTGTTGGCCTGTAATGATTTGTTATAGTGTCTTATCATCCTTTGTATTCATATGGCATTGCCAAGGCTTTTTAAAGTCATGAGTAGATATTAAATGCTTTAAATTACATTTTATGCATCTGTTATAATGATCATTATAATTTTCCTTCTTTATTCAGTAAGCATGTTAATCACATTGTTTAGTTTCTGAATACTAGACCAAGCTGGCATTCCCAAAATAAACCAATAAAAGAAAGATTTACTATCGTTTTCACATATTGCCCAATTCACTTTGGTAATATATTATTTAGGATTTTGGGGATTTAATTATTGAGTTTTCTTTTTAACTATTTGTCATATTTTTGGTGTCAAAATTCCTTAGGCACTGGGGATTAGATTTTTAAATTTCTTAAAGTTTAGCTTAAATTCTATAAAATGTTTGGAGGAATTAATGAGTGAGATTTCTGAGCATAAAACTTTACAAGAAGGTTGTTAATTATAAATCCAATGTTTTTAATATTCTGATTTTTTTTCTATTTCTTGTGTTAAGATCAGTCATCACTGACATTTTTGAGGAACATGTCAGTTTAAGTTAGATAACATTGGCATGTTCCTCAAAAATAGTTTAAGACTATTTGTAATATACTTAAAATCTTTTAAGAGTTTGCAGCAAGATCTACAGTATTGTTGCCTTTTGTAATCCTAATGTTAGTTATTTGTGTTTTCTACCTGTTTTCTCTTAATCCATATATCCTAGATTTAATAAATTTTACTAGTCCTTTCTAAGAACCAAGATTTAATTTTACTGATCATCTTTCTTGATTATTTTGTTAAATTTTTTCTCTTATCTTACTCCTTCCTTCTTTGTACTTTTTGGGGGAGTTTCATTCCTTTATCTAATTCTACTTAAGGAATCCTTAGCTCGTTTATTTTCAGATACTCTTTAGAAACATATAAATTTAAGGCTATAAACTTTACCCTAAGCATGGCTTTAATTGATCCTCCCTGACTTGTTTTATTAGTAGCAGTAGTACTTTTGTATTTTTGAATACATATGGCTATATTTTACCACTTATTTTTAAAGTAATATTAAATCTACTTTTACCTTTTAAGTTTATTTTATTTATTTTAAGAGAGAGGGAGATCAGGGGAGGGACAGAGCCCAGGTAGGGTCCATGCTGTCAGCACATAGCCTGATGCAGCACTCGATCTCACCGCAGTGAGATCATGACCTGAGCGAAAATCATGAGTCTGACACTTAACCAACTGAGCCACCCAGGTGCCCCTACGTCTACTTTTGTTTACATCCCATTGTAAGCCTCTAAATAATATTTTTATCTTAAGTTATATGTATATATTAATTTGATAAATAAAGAGGGGACTTTCAGTTTCTCATTATCTAGAAGACAGATGAGAAGGATGAAGACGTTTACCTATACATTTTTTGAAGTATAGTTTACACACAGTGTTGCCTGTACTTTATTTTGTTTTTTTGAATATTATTATTTTTTAATTAAAGTATAGTTGACATATAACATTGGTTTCAGGCACATAACATAGTGATTTGACAGATATATACATTACAAAATGCTCACCATGATAAGTTTAGTTACCATCATTCACCATACAAAGTTACTACAATATTAGAGACAATACTCCCTTGGCTGTACTTTTCATTCCTCTGGCTTATTTATCTTATAACTGGATATTTATATCTCTTAATCCCCTTCACCTCTCACACCCGTCCTCTCATCCACCTCCCTTCTGGTAACTACAAGTTTCCTCTTTGTAATCTGTGGCCCATACAATCTTTTATATGCCATTCTTCCACAATGGTCCTAGGGCCAGATATCGGGAGGTGACTTGCTACCCATATATAGCAACATAAGATTAATATAAGACAAAAAATACTTAGAACAATAGTTCTCCCAATGATTTGGTAAAGAGGTGCACCATCTAGTGATGGCATCAGCAAAAAAGATCTCTATATAATCAAACTTTTGTATATGTTATGGTTTAAGTTCAGCATTCTGTAGACCCAACATTGCTTATTCTTGAGGAATAGGATGACTCTAGCTATTTCCTGCTGAAAAGGGATGTAACTTATGAAAGAAATTGAAAGGAGCACAAAGAAGTGGAAAAAAAACTACATGTTTATGGATTGGAAGAACAAATATTGTGAAAATAACTATACTAACCAAGGAAATCTACACATTTAATGCAATTGCTATCAAAATACCACCAGCATTTTTCACAGACCTAGAACAAACAATCTGAAAATTTTATGGAATCACAGAAGACCCTGAATAGCTAAAGCAATCCTGAAAAAGAAAAGAAAAACTGAAAGCATCCACTCCAGACTTCAAGCTGTATTACAAAGCTGTAGTCATCAAGACAGTATGGTACTGGCACAAAATCAGACACATACATCAGTGGAACAGAATACCTAGAAATGGACCCATAACTATATGCCTAATCTTCAACAAATTAGGAAAGAATATCCAATGGGAAAAATAAGAGTGTCTTCAACAAATGGTGTTGAGAAAACTGGACAGCAATTTCCAGAAGAATGAAACTGGACCACTTTCTTACACCATCCACAAAAATAAATTCAAAATGGATAAAAGACCTAAATGTGAGACAGGAAACCATCAAAATCCGGGAGGAGAACACAGGCAGCAACCTCTTTGACCTCAGCCACAGCAACTCCTTACTAGACACGTCTCCAGAGGCAAAGGAAACAAAAGCAAAAATGAGCAATAGGGACTTCATCAAAATAAAAAGCTTCTGCACAGTGAAGGAAACAGTCAAAAAAACTAAAAGACAGTCGGTGAAATGGGAGAAGACACTTGCAAATGACATATAGGATAAAGGGTTAGTATCCAAAATCTATAAAGAACTTATCAAACTCAACACCCAAAAAAAAATCCAGTGAAGAAACAGGCAGAAGACATGAATAGACACTTTTCCAAAGAAGACATCCAGATGGCTAACAGACACATGGAATGATGCTCAACATTACTCTTCATCAGGGAAAGAGAAACCAAAACCGTGATGAAATATCACCTCTCACAACCTGTCAGAATGGCTAGAACTAATAACACAGGAAAAAACAGGTTGGCAAGATTGCAGAGAAAGAGAAACCCTCTTACACTGTTGGTGAGTATACAAAGTAGTGCAGCCACTCTAGAAAACAGTAGGGAGTTTCCTCAAAAAGTTAAAAAATAGAACTATCTTATGACCCAACAATTGTACTATTAGTATTTACCCAAATGATACAAAAATACAGATTCAAAAGGGTACATGCAACCTGATGTTTATAGCAGCATTATCAACAATAGCCAAACTATGGAAAGAGCCCAGTTGTCCATCAAGTGATGAATTGATAAAGATGTTGTGGCATATATATATATATATATATATATATATATATGGCACATATATATGTGTGTGTGTGTGTGTGTATACACACACACACACACACACACACACAACTCAACCATCAAAAAGAATGAGAATGTCCATCAATGGATGAATGGGTAAAGAAGATGTGGTACACTCAGATATCACCTCACGCCAGTCAGAGTGGCCAAAATGAACAAATCAGGAAACTATAGATGCTGGAGAGGATGTGGAGAAACGGGAACCCTCTTGCACTGTTGGTGGGAATGCAAATTGGTGCAGCCGCTCTGGAAAGCAGTGTGGAGGTTCCTCAGAAAATTAAAAATAGACCTACCCTATGACCCAGCAGTAGCACTGCTAGGAATTTACCCAAGGGATACAGGAGTACTGATGCATAGGGGCACTTGTACCCCAATGTTTATAGCAGCACTCTCAACAACAGCCAAATTATGGAAAGAGCCGAAATGTGCATCAACTGATGAATGGATAAAGAAATTGTGGTTTATATACACAATGGAGTACTACGTGGCAATGAGAAAGAATGAAATATGGCCCTTTGTAGCAACATGGATGGAACTGGAGAGTGTGATGCTAAGTGAAATAAGCCATACAGAGAAAACAGATACCATATGGTTTCACTCTTATGTGGATCCTGAGAAACTTAACAGAAACCCATGGGGGAGGGGAAGGAAAAAAAAAAAGAGGTTAGAGTGGAAGAGAGCCAAAGCATAAGAGACTGTTAAAAACTGAGAACAAACTGAGGGTTTATGGTGGGTGGGAGTGAGGGGAGGGTGGGTGATGGGTATTGAGGAGGGCACCTTTTGGGATGAGCACTGGGTGTTGTATGGAAACCAATTTGACAATAGACTTAATATATTGAAAAAAAAAGATGTGGTAAATATATACAATGGAGTATTACTCGGCAGTCAAAAGAATGAAATCTTGCCATTTGCAACTACGTGGATGGAACTGGAGGGTATTATGCTAAGTGAAATTAGAGAAAGACAAAAATCATATGATTTCACTCATATGAGGACTTTAAGAGACAAAACAGATGAACATAAGAGAAGGGAAACAAAAATAATATAAAAACAGGGAGAGGGACGAAACAGAAGATACTCAGAAATATGGAGAACAGAGGGTTACTGGAGGGGTTGTGGGAGGGGGGCTGGGCTAAATGGGTAAGGGGCACTGAGGAATCTACTCCTGAAATCATTGTTGCACTCTATGCTAACTAATTTGGATGTAAATTTTTAAAAATAAAAAATGAAATTAAAAAAAAAGAATGAAATCTTGCCATTTGCAATGACATGGATGGAGTTAGACTGTATTATGCTAAGCGAAATAAGTCAGGTAGAGAAGGACAAATACCACATGTGAAATTTAAGAAACAAAATATATGAACCCATTAGAAGGGAAAAAGAGGGAAGAAAACTATAAGAGATTCAACAATAAAGAACAAACTGAGGGGTGATGGAGGGGTGGGGGATGGGCTAAATGGGTGATGAATATTTTTTTAAGTTTATTTTGAGAGAGAGAGGGGTGGGGGAAAGGGCAGAAAGAGAGGGGGGAGAGAGAATCCCAAGCAGGCTTCTCACTGCCAGTGCAGAGCCCTAACATGGGGCTCAAATTCACAAACTGCGAGATCATGACCTGAGCTGAAATCAAGAGTCAGATGCTTAACCAATGAGCCACCCAGGTGCCCCAAATGGGCGATAAGTGTTAAGGAGGGCACTTGTTAGGATAAGCATTGGGTGTTATATGTAAGGGATGAATCACTGAATTCTACTCCTGAAACCAATATTACATTACATGTTAACTAACTAGAATTTAAATAAAAATTAAAGAAAAAGGATGTAGGTCAGGATTTGAGAAATGAAAGAGTCTTGCATCCAACTGCAGATATTCCACAGTACTAAGGTGAGCCTTAGAGGGTCATTATTTTGGAACTATTATGTATAGTCTTAGCACTTTCTTTCACATTTCGCACCAAGGTAAATTAGGTCAGTTCAGTTTAACAGTTGTCTCATTTTAGGAGGCAATTCTATAGGCTGGCTTGCAAAGGCAAGCCCATAGTGTGTAAGGAGTTGGGCAGAAAATTAGCCAGATATGCCCGGAATCCACAAAGATTCAGGATCCATCCCAGTTTTATAGGTAAACAACAAACATTCAAGAACAATTAGAAATGAACGCCCATAAATGTGTGTACTTAAAAATAACTTTCTCTAAACTCCATTTCCATCAAAGATAGCCAAATTAAGACTAGTTTGTTTGTAAAGTTCACTTTTAACAAACTTGGCTAATTATTTACAAAAATGCAGCAAGGATAGTGTCTGATCGTATAGACTCTTTTAAATGTGCTTTGCTGGAACTTTTTAGAAGGAATGTCAGACTGAGCTTTTAGCAGGCTCTTAAGGTTATAAGAAGCCAAGCCAAGCACTTGCCATCAGACTCGCCTTCAATATCTAAGATTTGGGTTACTTCCTCTCTTCTCAAAGTCCCCAAATATCCTGAGATTCCTGAGCCTGCCAGGAAGTGACCCTCCTTACTCACCTGCTAAGTTTTCTGGGAACCCTATAAGCAAGGTACCAGGCTGATTTTTTTTCAAGGAGATTTAATGGCTCCATAAAGTCAGCTTGAGTTCCTTAAAGCTGTCTGTTCATATCTGAGCCTATATGTATCTATCTCAATTATGGCATTCTCGTCAAAACCTTGGTAATAAGACCCATGTTTCCAATGGTGTTCTGTTACAAAAAGACCAGATTCTTATTAAACTTGTGTACATAATTATAATTTCCATGAAAGAAAGAATACTCCCTGAGAGTTTCTGATTTCTGCAGGGATAAGGCAGGGAGAAAAAGATACATGTTTTCTTAAATCTGAAAGAGCAAATGTTAAAGAACCAGCAATGTTTCAAACAAGAGTGCTGAAAGCAATAATACTCTTCTTCAACTCATTTAGTTTCATGTTACTAATTCCTGTTCTGTTTGAATACACTTTTTCCATTAGTTCCAGAAATTCTTACTCAGCTTAATTGTATGATTGTACATGGTATCAAAAGCCTATATTCATCAAAAGTCCTCTCTACGAATCTCCTTGAAGCCATTTGCAAGAGCATTGGAACAAGAATTGAGGGAAATGATCTTAGGAGTTCCCTGAGCTTGCACCCACGGATTAACAGGCAGATAGGAATAGGAAGCCTCAGGGTGAAATCATCCAAGATTAGGTCATCAAGATTAGGTATTCAGGACTGAAGCGCCCCCCAATTTAGTACAATAGCAGAAAACTGCTTTCACAGGAAGGAAGGACCAAAATAGGTAAACAGGTAAATAGGGCTAGAGACCACAGCAGGGTGAAGTTGCCTGGAGCAGAGCTAATTAGCAAAAGAAAGGTGCCTGGTTGAACCCGAGATAGCATGCTTTGTCTTACCCCATAGGCAAGCGAAGGTTAACAGACACAGTGCCTCATGCCTGCCTGCCTTAAACAACCATCTTCCAGAGCACCAGGACTTTGTTTTGTATTGACCCAAACACCTAACCCACATCATCTTGGAAACCCCCTTTCCCTCACACACATGAGTTATAAATTTTTTTTTTCAACGTTTATTTATTTTTGGGACAGAGAGAGACAGAGCATGAACGGGGGAGGGGCAGAGAGAGAGGGAGACACAGAATCGGAAACAGGCTCCAGGCTCCGAGCCATCAGCCCAGAGCCTGACGCGGGGCTCGAACTCACGGACCGCGAGATCGTGACCTGGCTGAAGTCGGACGCTTAACCGACTGCGCCACCCAGGCTCCCCAACACATGAGTTAATGATCATGGTTTCATTGTCTCTTTGTGCGCGCCCATCACCACGTTTGTAAGCCTTCTGATCCTAATAAAAACCGAGCAAGGACCTTTACTCAGGGCTCTTGTCTCCTCCCAGACATTAGCCTCTCTCACATTTTAATCCTGTGTTCACTGTCTTGCTGGACAAGAGAGAACTCCAGACCCAGAGTCTACGACAAATAACTGTAAAGAGAAAAGACTCAAAAATAGAGTTAAAGATCGGATGAGTGTTCATTTTAATGCAGTTGACAAGGAAAATTTGGTTATTTCTATGACACAACATTTCAATAATTAGAATCACAAGTGATGGTGTTATTCTAGGCCAATATCAAAATCATAGGAGTTTTATATAGTTTCTAGAACAGTTATAGCATTTATCTATACAATATAATCTAAGAAGTTTTATCACTAATTTGACAATGCTTCCCATGTAACTTGACATGCCAAACAAATAAGCCCTAATTCATCAAAAAGACTTTATTTAAAAATTAAAATTTGGGAAGTTTGTTTAAAAATACCAGAAGGTTTTGGGGCACCTGGGTGCCTCAGTTGGTTGAGCATCCAAGTTTGGCTCAGGTTATGATCTCATGGTTCATGGGTTTGAGCCCCGTGTTGGGCTCTGTGCTGACAGCTTAGAGCCTAGAGCCGACTTCAGATTCTTTGTCTCCCTCTCTCTCTGTCCTTCCCCTATTTGCTCTCTTTCTCTCTCTCTCTCAAAAATAAGCATTTTAAAAAAATATTTCAGAAGGTTTTAAAGCACAGACCTAAATAGGATCACAGATCATTGCAAAAACAATGTTTTTAACCAAGATATAAATAAGAGATTCTAAAGGCAAATATACAAGGTTACATAGTTGTTAGCAAATCTTAGCTCTTCTAATATTGAGAAAATTTGACTTCAGTTATTGAGGACCTGAGGAAGGCAAATCATTAGAAACTGTTTTTATAGGCAAATAAAAACATGTAATTACAATGTTCTATCAAGAGCAAACCAACAAATCAAAAAACAAAAAAGACTGCCATCTTAATAGAGAAAAACCAAATTCTAATCTTATACTATCAGATTTTTGATATTAAAATTCATTCAATATGTAACTGAACCACTGTGAGTTTCTTCCTAGTCGTGTCACAGAAACTGTAGCAGGTGAGTTGTTGCACAAAGAAAACTTTATTTGCAGCAAATAAGGAGATCACAGGAATAATGTCCAAAGCCATGACTCTCCAAGAAAGGGTGAATGGGTACATTTTGTTTAGGACTAGGAGGAATTTTTAGGTGGGGAAGCCTTGTCATCGTATATAGAGGCAGGCATGTGCCTAAGTCACATATGTGCCTTAAGGAAACATGCCTATACGTATGTTGTGTATTATGTAAATGAGGCAGTGGCTCTTCCTCAGATGGAGATTTTAGTTTTGTAATGAGGTGAAGGCAATTTCCAGTTGTTTCAGGGGTCACTCCCTGGTCCATCTCCACAGACACAAGTTGGGGGGTTTAGCTCAAAAGTTCTGGGTGGTCGGGGCTGGTGGGAAGTCTTGTCAGGGCAGTAGCCATCACCTAATGGGTGGTTTCAGGTTTCATTGCCTAAATTAAAAGGTAAACTGGGAAGAAGAGCTTAAGGAAAAATCTAAGAGAAAAGTTAGTGAGTCCAAGCAGGTAGGCAGTAAATGTCAGACCTTGGGGTGTAGCTGTTGACAATTCCAATCTTAGTTCTGACCATTCATAAAACTATTTTCCAAAGATTGTTCTGTCACAAACTTTCTATAACTTTTTCATTTAGATTTTCTCCTAAGTTTTCCTTCTGTAAACAACCAGTCTTACTTTAGGACAAAATTACATTCTTTTCCCTCAACATAATGTATTCCCATTCCTCCTAACTTTCTTACCAAAACATACATCTTATTCTCTTTGCATATAGAGACAGTTTTCGTATTTTTCTAGTAGTTGAATAATATTTATCAGAACTTTTAATGCTTAGAAGACTTAAATTTTAGTGAAAACTAATAACTGATGGGTTTTGGAATGGTGGGGGTTCAGAGCTGGAAACCAAGAAAGAATTCTTGAGATTTCTTTGGTAGAAAAGGTGATTTTATTAAAGCACAGGTGATGGGGTTTTGGGGTGATGGGTGGGAGCAGAGGGGTTCAGAGCCAATAGCCAAGAAAGAATTCTTAAAGATGTCTTTGGTGCAAAAAGGTGATTTTATTAAAGCATAGGGACAGCGTCCATGGTCAGAAAGAGTTGCACTGGGGTTGAGACAGGTAACTGATTATGTACCTTCAGGTGGGAGGGGGTCAGGGATAGAGTAAGTCTCTAACGTACTTTGGAAGCAAGGACCTTTCCAGGACCTTGAGGGGCCAGCTGTTATTAGGAAAAGGCCATATATTACTGTTTAGTAAAACCTCAGTCATGAGACCCTTCAGATGTATATCAAAGGCCATAAGCTTGATGTATGATTGCCAGCATATGCCTTGGGGGAGTTGAGATAAAGGAAGTTCCTGAAGAAATTTGTATATGTTAAAGTAGACTTACAGGATCCTGGGGAGTCAGGATAATGTTAAGCCAAGATTCTCTTTTTCCCCTAGCAAAATGTCATCATGGAGGCAGCTGAGCTCATAGAGAGACGTCACTCTGCTTGTTTCAAGGACTTGTAGATGGGCTGTAGGCAGTAAGGAAATTTAATTTTTCATTTGCCTTAGTTTCTCACATCACCATGGCAAGCACTTAAACCCCTTTCCTTTGTTCTTGGGTAGCCAGGAGTATCTGAGAAATATCACACATAGTCACCTGGGGGTTGGGGGGAGGAGTGTGCTAGCTTGTGCTTTGCCCTCAGCTTACATTATGCTCCCTCATTACAGGGACAGGACCCATGAGCAGAAAGGGCTGCACTGGGGTTGTGCAGAGTGACTGGTTATATACTATGGATTTGGGGGAGGTAGAGTCAAAAGGCAGGCCTCCAGAAGGACTTTGGTATGCTAAAGAGGACTCCTAAGACACCTGAAGCCTTGCTATTGTCAAGCTAAGATTCTTTTTCCTCTAGCAAGACATTAACATCGGGATGGTAGGGGGTTCTTAGAGAAATTATTTACTCTGTATTTGCCTCAAGTATTTGTCAATGGGTTACAGGTTATAAGGAAATTTAATTTTATTTCCTTCTTGCCTTCATTCCTCCACAGCACTATGGAGGGGAGGGTGATATTAGGGCTCCAGGAGTCTGTAGGTTTCTGGACATTAGGCTAGTGGTAAGATTGACTTTTTCTTGTAATTGACTAAGAAATTTTAAATTGATGGAGACTCATGTCCTTTATGACTGTGATCTCTATTAGTTAACCATTTGTTTTCTTCCCTTTCCTTTGTTCTTGGGCAGCCGGAGTGTCTGAGGAATATCACACCTATCCCACCTGGGCGTGGGGGGAGGTGCCATCTTGCACTTTGCCCTCAGCTTGCCTTATGCTCCCTCATCAGTAAGGAACTGTGAACTATCACCACAGAATTTTCTAGATTGGAAAATTTATGAAAAAAATCCATAATTGCTAAAAAAATGTTTTTCCATAGTAAGTCTTTCAATGAAGAATAACATGTTTATTAGCAGACCCAAATTTATCTGTAGTTGCTCTTTAATAAAAGTATATAAACCTATTTTAGTAATCTTGGAAGAGACTTAAATATCCAGTGAATTCTACATATTTTATTTAATTTAGCAAAATTTGAAATATGTTGGAAGTTATTTAAAAGTTGACCTACAAACCTTCTTCATCTATTCAACCTACTTATTAAACAACAAACCTTAATTTACCAGAGATTATCCCAGAACACATGAGCCTGAACAAAAATTTGGGGTAGTTTCTATCTTTCTGAGTTTTAGAATGCCCAATCCTTACAAGTAGTTGCCTTCAAACCAACTAAATAGAGCTCTTTCACAAATTAATTTTAGCAACACCAGTCACAGGTAGAAAGTTACTCATGGCACCTGGGTGGCTCAGTTGGTTGAGCATCTGACTTAGGCTCAGGTCATGATCTCGTAGTCTGTGAGTTCGAGCCCCGCGTCGGTCTCTGTGCTGACAGCTCAGAGCCTGGAGCCTGCTTCAGATTCTGTGTCTCCCTTTCTCTCTGCCCCTCCCCCACTCATTCTCTCTCTCTCTCTCTCTCTCTCTCTCTCTCTCTCTCTCTCTCTCTCTGTCAAAAATAAATAAATTTGCAACATTCATATATGGATACACACAGAGACAGACGTAAAGATCTTATAGTTGATAATATCTGTAGAGGTTTTCAAGATTTGTATCTGTCCCTGGAATTAATCTTGAGATATTACTAGACTTTGGGCACAACAGCTCTCTTAGCAGTCTGCATTTTAAAGAGGTTTCTTGGGGCACCTGGGTGGTTCGGTCTGTTAAGCATCTGACTTCAGCTCAGGTCATGATCTCACAGTTTGTGAGTTCGAGTCCCATGTCAGGGTCTACATTGACAGCTCAGAGCCTGGAGCCTACTTCAGATTATGTCTTTGTCTCTCTCTCTCTCTCTCTCTCTCTCTCTCTCTCTCTCTCTGCCCTTCCCCTGCTCATGGTCTGTCTCTTTCTCTCAAAAATAAATAAAACATTAAAAAAGGTTTAAAGACGTTTCTTCAGAGAAATAATAAAGATTAGAGCAGAAATAAACAAGATATAATAAAAAAAACAGATCAGTGAATCTAAGAGCTGTTTTTTTAATTAAAATTGATAAACCCCCTAGCCAGACTTCTCAAAAAGAAAAGAGAACCCAAATAGATAAAATCACGAATGAAAGAGGAGAGATCACAACCAACACCACAGAAATGCAATTATTAGAGAATACTATGAAAAAATATATGCCAACAAACTGGACAACCTGAAAAAAATGGACAAATTCCTAGACACCCACACACTACCAAAACTCAAATGGGAAGAAATAGAACATTTTAACAGACCCATAACCAGCAAAGAAATTGAATCAGTTATCAAAAATATCCCAAAAAATAAGACTCCTGGGCCAGATGGCTTATCAGGGGAATTCTACCAGATATTTAAAGCAGAGGTAAGGGGCAGCTGGGTGGCTCAGTCGGTTGAAGCTCAGCCCAACTTCAGCTCAGGTCATGATCTTGCAGTCTGAGTTCAAGCCCCGCATCGGGCTCTGTGCTGACAGCTCGGAGCCTGGGGCCTGCTTCAGATTCTGTGTCTCCTTCTCTCTCTGCTCCTCCCCTACTCATGCTCTGTCTCTCTCTCTCTGTCTCTCAGTAATAAATAAACATTTAAAAAATTAAAAAAAATAAAGCAGAGTTAATACCTATCCTTCTCAAGGTGTTCCAAAAAATAGAAGCATAAGGAAAGCTTCTGGACTCATTCTATAAAGTCAGCATTACCTTGATTCCCAAACCAGACAGAAACCCCACTAAGCTAATATCATCCTCAATGGGGAAAACCAAGAGCTTTCACCCTGAGATCAGGAACACGACAGGGATGTCCTCTGTCACCACTGTTGTTTAACATTGTGTTGGAAGTCTTAGCCTCAGCAATCAGACAACAAAAAAATAAATAAAAGGCATCCAAATTGGCAAAAAAGAAGTCAAACTTTCACTTTTCACAGATCACATGATACTCTACATGAAAAACCTGAAAGACTCCACCAAAAGGCTGCTAGAACTGATACATGAATTCAGCAAAGTCGCAGGATACAAAATCTGTACAGAATCAGTTGTGTTTCTATACACCAGTAATGAAGCAACAGCAAGAGAACTCAAGAGATCAGTCCCATTTACACTTTCACTGAGGACTGTAAAATACCTAGGAATAAACCTAACCAAAGATGTAAAAGATCTATATGCCGAAAACTATAGAAAACTTATGAAAGACATTGAAGAAGACCTGAAGAGATGGAAAAACATCCCATATTCATGGATTGGAAGAATAAATATTGTTAAAATGTCAGTATTAAAAGCAATCTACACATTCAATGAAATCCCAATCAAAATTGCACTGGCATTCTTCTTAGAGCTAGAACAAATGATCCTAAAATTTATATGGAACCACAAAAGACCCCAAATAGCGAAAGAAATGTTGAAAAACAAAACTAAAGCAGAAGCATCACAATCCCAGACTTTAGCCCTTACTACAAAGCTGTACCCATCAAGACAGTATGGTATTGGCACAAAAAAACAGATACATAGAGCAATGGAATAGGATAGAGAACCCAGAATTTGACCCACAAATGCATGGCCAACTAATCTTTGACAAAGCAGGAAAGAGTATCCAATGGAAAAAAGTCTCTTTAGCAAATGGTGTTGGGAGAACTAGACAGCAACATTCCAGAAGAATGAAATTGTGCTATTTTCCTACACTGTACACAAAAGTAAACCCAAAATGGATGAAATACCTACATGTGAGATAGAAAACCATCAAAACCCTAGAGGAGAAAACAGAAAACAACCTGTTTGACCTCAGCTTGACACATCTCCGAAGGCAAGGGAAATAAAAGCAAAAATGAACTACTGGGACCTTGTCAAAATAAAAATCTTCTGCACTGCAAAGGAAACAATCAACAAAACTAAAAGGCAAACCACAGAATGGGAGAATATATTTGCAAATGACATACCAGACAGAGGGTTAGTATCCAAAATCTATAAAGAACTTACCAAACTCAACACCCAAAAAACAAATAATCCAGTGAAGAAATGGGCAGAGGACATGAATTAGACACTTTTCCAAAGAAGACATCCAGATGGCCAACATACATATGAAAATATGTTCAACATCACTCGTCAGGGAAATACAAACCAAAACCACATTGAGACACCACTTCTCACAAGTCAGAGTGGCTAAAATTAACTCAAGAAACAACAGATATTGGCAAGGATGTGGAGAAATGGGAACCCTCTTGCACTGTTGGTGGGGATGCAAATCAGTGCAGCTGCTCTGGAAAACAGTGTGGAGGTTCTTCAAAAAATTAAAAATAGAACTACCCTATGACCTAGCAATTGCACTACTAGGAATTTATCCAAAGGGTACAGGAGTGCTGAAGCATAGGGGCGCTTGTACCCCAATGTTTATAGTAGCACTTTCAACAATAGCCAAATCATGGAAAGAGCCTAAATGTCCATCAACTGATGAATGGATAAAGAAGATGTGCTATATATATACAACGGAATACTACTTGACAGTGAGAAAGAATGACATCCTGCCATTTGCAACAACGTGGATGGAATGGGAAGGTATTATGCTAAGTGAAATAAGTCAGTCAGAGAAAGACAGGTATCATATGTTTTCACTCATATGTGGAACTTGAGAAACTTAGCAGAAGACCATGGGGAAAGGGAGGGGGAAAATAGTTACAGAGAGGAGGCAAACCTTAGAGACTCTTGAATACAGAGAACAAACTGAGGGTTGGGAGGAGGGGAAAATGGGTGATGGGATGAACACTGGGTGTTGTATGTAAGTGATGAATCACGGGAATCTATCCCCAAAACCAAGAGCACACTGCATACACTGTATGTTAGCTAACTTGACAATAAACTAAACTAAACTAAATAAATAAATAAATAAATAAATAAATTCTTCCCCTCCTCTGCCTGCTCCCACATTTTCCCCTTCAGCTTCAGGTGATCGTGGGCTGTGGTCACATTTCAAAGAAAGAATACAAACTTTTCCAAGAAAGGCTTTGGTTTCCTAAAGTCAATAATTTAGAAGACATTTAAGATAAATAGGGGAAGACTTGGGAACAGTAAAGGAATATGTAAACTGAAATGCCTCTAGAGCTGCATTTCTAGCTGTGTAAAGTTTTATAAGATAAAGAAGGATGCTTTCAATTCCCAAAGAACTGGGTGGCTAGCACAATGATACAGGTTGATCTACCCATCTGATTCTATCTTCTTAATCTGCTTCTTCCCCTCAGGGCACATCTTCTTATTTTTTTATGGATAGTATACTGTCAGTGTTTTTAGAAGACTCCAAATACCAATCAAAGCAGGCATCCTACTCAAATTGTTTAGTAGCCAGCTTTCTCAAGTTGGGCGTGCAAATACAATAATTAAGTATTTTAAAGGATCCTCATTTAAGCCAGTTGAGTGTTAAAATAATTTTCAGTATAATCTTAAAACATTTTTGACCTCCATTACCTGGGGATTTCTAAGCTCCACTTGAACAAGAATTTAATCCCCCAGGGGATTTATCAAAGGGACCTTTCTCTTAAAACACTTCCCCTGAGCTCTCTTTTAGTCTTTCTTGCTTGCTTGCTTGCTTTCTTTCCTTCTTTCTTTTAGTGTTTAAGAGAGAGAAAGAGCAAGGAAGGGGTAGGGAGAGAGGGAGAGAGAGAATCCCACGCAGGCTCCATACCATCAGCACAAAGCCTGATATAGGGCTCGAACCCATGAACCTGATCATGACCTGAACCAAATTCAAGAGTCAGACGCTTAACTGACTGAGCTACCCAGGCACCCTTCCCCTTTAGTCTTTACAATTAGCAAGACAGCACTAACTGTGGTGGCAGAGCCGCAACTCACTTATCTGCCAATCTCCTGAGATGCTGAACAAAGAGTGTTCAGGGTGGCCACTTCACCTCTGGGATCAGCAGACACCAAGGCGCCAAGCAGAATGTTCCTAGTCTTGAACCTCAGATGCAGTGCCTGGAGCTACCTCAATCTGTCGTTGCCAACTGC
Source organism: Prionailurus bengalensis (assembly GCF_016509475.1). NCBI lineage: Eukaryota > Metazoa > Chordata > Mammalia > Carnivora > Felidae > Prionailurus > Prionailurus bengalensis. Next base: position 9,451,026 of record NC_057349.1, on the reverse strand, counting down.
TTCATTCCAGCTCTCAGATTAAGTAGGCACACAAACCACAGACACATCCCATGTGGGTCACCAAAATTTATAACAACTCAAGGAGATTACTGCTTGGGGTAGTTTAAATTGAACAGTACCAAATAGAATGTTGAAAGCAAAGGACTATTTACTACTTGTTACAAGCAAGGAGACAGAGCAGCAGCCCTCAAAGCGCTGTCTCTTGAAATTCCTTTTTTGTGGCATCTCATAATGCACAGAGCAATGGCCGAGTTACCATCGCAATAGTTTTATTCACGTTCTCTTTTCCATTTCCTTTTCTCCACCATTTTGTATGGAATATCTAACAATCCATTGGGAATATTTGAGTTGTCCCCATATGCATGCACTGGTCCCAAATGCTCAAAAACTTGGCCAGGTCTCCCCACAGCCATAAGATTTCCCCCATGAACAATGGAATTTCCCCATGGACAACAGACTTTCCCCCAGCATGGCCCCTTTACCCATGCTAGTTTCACCCTGGGTCCCCTGGCTTAGCTTGCCAATTGTTAGAAAATGGAAAAGAGGTTGTTAATTATCCTTTAAACTGAGAAGGTACTTTGAGACCAAAATATGAAGCTAACAATTGTATACAGTTTATACAGAGTTTTATTCAGGGTAAATTACTGGCAAGGAGGATCAGATAGACGATGATCCATAGCTGTGCTGCTGTTCCCTGCAAAGTCCTGACCTTAGTCTACAGATTTTACAGAGCAAGGAAATGCACACGAGGGCATTGTAGTGAGAGCAAAAGGTTTGCATGCGTTTAATTGACAGCTAACCTTGAATTTGATCTTGTGGTGGTGCCATTTGTGCATCAGGAAGAAGAGATGCTGTGTTATCTTTAACAAACATATGGAAGGTCAAAGCAAGCCTCCCACATTCCAGCCTTGGCAGGCATGTCTAAGGTATGTACATTAATCTCCAACTGGCCTGGATCACATAACCTCAACAGAGGCCATTGAGCTGACATGAAAAAGATAAGCGGGCCAAAGATGGAGTCACTATTGTCAGCACACCTACATAAGTAAATTCATTTGGTATCTGTCTTTCTATGTATGAATTATGTCACTTAGCATAATATCATCTGGGTCCCTTCATGTTGTCCCAAATGGCAAGATCTATTTCTTTTGATGGCTGTTAATGAAATTCCATTGTAAATATATACCACAACCTCTTTTTCCATTCATCTATCGACAGGCACTTGTGTTCCTTCCATATTGTAAATAGTGCTGCAATAAACATAGAGGTACCTACATCTTTCCAAATTAGCGTGTTCGTTTTCTCTAGGTAAATACCCTGTAGTGGAGATATTTGATCATATGGTATTTCTGTTTCTGACTTTTTGCGGAAATTCCACATTGTTTTCACAGTGGCTGTACCAGTTCATATTCCCACCAACAGTGCATGAGCATTGCTTTTTCTGCACATCCTCACCAACACTTGTTACTTTTTTGTCTTTTTGACTCCAGCCATTATGACAGGTATGAGATAATACCTTATTGTGGTTTTGATTTGTATTTCCCTGATGGTTGGTGATGTTGAGCATTTTTCCATGCATCTGTTTGCCATCTGTATGTGTTCTTTGAAAAAAAATGTCGATTCGGGTCCTCTGCCCATTTTTAATCATGTTATTTGGGGTTTAGAAAAAGATTACTTGGAGTTTTTTGGTGTTGAGTCTTAAACATTTTTTTAATATATTTTGGATATTAATTGAATATGTCCGATTGTCCTTATTGGATATATCATTTGTAAATATCCTCCCATTCAGTGGAGTGCCTTTCCTTTTGTTGATGGGTTTTCTTTGTTGTACAAAAATTTTTTGTTTTGGTGTAGTCCAATAGTTTAATATTGCTTTATTTCCCTTGCCTGAGGAGACATATCTAAAAAATGTCACCAAGGCTGATGTCAAAAACATTTTTCTTCTAAACATTACCAAATAGAGTGTTGAAAGCAAACAAACTTTGTTTCTTCTGGGAGTTACATGGTTTCATGTCTCACATTTAGGTCTTTAATCAATTTTGAGTTCGTTTATGTAGGTAGTGTGAGAAAATGGTCCAGTTTAATTCTTTTGCATGTAGCCATCCAGTTTTCCCAGAACCCTTTATTGACGAGACCATCTATTTCCCCTTGTATATTCTTGCCTCCTTTGTTATAGATTAATTGACCATGTAAACAAGTGTTTCTTTTTGGACACTGTATTCTGTTCCATTGATCTATGTCTGTTTTTATGTCTGTACCATACATTTTGATTACTGCAGTTTTGTGGTATATCTTGAATTCTGGGATTATGATACCTTCAGCTTTGTTCTTCTTTCTCAAGATTGCTTGGGCTTTCTGTGTCTTTGTGATTCCATACAACTTTCAGGATTATTTGTTCTAGTTCTGTGGGAAATTCTGTTGGTATTTTGATATGTAATGCATCGAATCTGAAAATTTCTTTGGGTAGTATGGATATTTTAGCAATATAATTTCTTCCAATCCATGAACATGGAATATCTTTCCTTTTTGTGTGCCACTATCAATTTCTTTTATGAGTGTTTAGCTATTAGAGTACAAGTCTTTCATCACTTTGGTTAAGTTTTTTCCTAGGCGTTTTATTCTTTTTGGTGTGATGGTAAAAGGAATTGTTATCTTAATTTCTCTTTCTGCTAATTTGTTATTAGTGTATAGAAATGCAACAGATTTCTGTACATTAATTTTCTATTCTGCAACTTTACTGAATTTATCAGTTTTAATAGATTTTTGGTGGAGTTCTTTTTTGGGCGGGTGGGGGGGGGGAGGGTTTCTATATATAGTATTAGGTCCTTTCCAAATAATGAAAGCTTTACTTCTTTCTTACCAATTTGGATGCCTGTTATTTGTTTCTCTTGCCTTAGGACTTCCAGTATTATGTTAATAAAAGTTGTGAGTGGACATCTTTGTCTTGTCCCTGATCTTAGTGGAAAAGTCTCAGTTTTTCACCATTGAGTATGATGTTAGCTGTAGGTTTTTAATATAAAGCCTTTATTTTGCTGAGGTATCTTCTCTCTAAACCCACTTTATTGAGAGGTTTTATCATGACTGGATGTATTATTTTGTCAAATGTTTTTCTGCATCTGTTCAGATGATCCTATGGTTTTGATCCTTTCTCTTGTTAATGTGATGTATCACGTTGATCAATTTGCAAACATTGAACCACACTTGCATCCCTGGAATAAATCCTACTTGGTAGTGGTAAATGATGTTCTCATGTATTGTTGGTATTGGTTTGCTAATATTTTGTTGAGAAATTTTGCATCTATATTTATCAGAAATATTTTCCTATAGTTTTCTTTTTTGTGTGTATCTTTGTCTACTTTTTGTATCAGGATAATGCTGACCTTATAGAATGAGATTTGAATTTTTCCTTCTTCTATATTTTAGAATACTTTGAGAAGAATACATATTAATTCTTCTTTAAATGTTTGTGGAATTCATCTGTGAAGCTATCTGATCCTGGGCTTTTGTTTGATTGGAGTTTTTTGGTTACCCATTCAATTTCATTACTAGTAACTAGTCTGTTAAAATTTTCTATTTCTTGGGCACCTGGGGGGCTCAGTCAGTTAAGTGTCCGACTTTGGCTCAGGTCTTTATCTTATGGTTCGTAGGTCTGAGACCCACATCAGACTCTGTGCTGACAGCCCAGAACCCAGACCCTGCTTCCAATTCTGTGTCTCCCTCTCTCTCTGCCCCTCCCCCACTCATGTTCTGTGTGTGTCTCTCTCTCTCTCTCTCAAAAATATAAACATTAAAACAATTTTTTTTAATTTTATATTTCTTCCTGATTCAGTTTTGGATGATTCTTATTTTTTTAACTTTTAATTTTAGAGCATGAGCAGATAAGAGGAACAGAGGGAGAAAGAAGATTTCAAGCAGACTCCATGCTCAGTATGGAGCATATCATGGGGCTCGATCCCATGACTCTGGGATCATGACCTGAGCTAAAATCAAGAGTTGGACACTCCACCAACTGAGCTACCCAGACACCCCAGTTTTGGAAGATTATATGTTTCTTTTTTTTTTTTTCAATATATGAAGTTTATTGTCAAATTGGTTTCCATACAACACCCAGTGCTCATCCCAAAAGGTGCCCTCCTCAATACCCATCACCCACCCTCTCCTCCCTCCCACCCCCCATCAACCCTCAGTTTGTTCTCAGTTTTTAACAGTCTCTTATGCTTTGGCTCTCTTCCACTCTAACCTCTTTTTTTTTTTTTTTCCCTTCCCCTCCCCCATGGGTTTCTGTTAAGTTTCTCAGGATCCACATAAGAGTGAAACCATATGGTATCTGTCTTTCTCTGTATGGCTTATTTCACTTAGCATCACACTCTCCAGTTCCATCCATGTTGCTACAAAGGGCCATATTTCATTCTTTCTCATTGCCACGTAGTACTCCATTGTGTATATAAACCACAATTTCTTTATCCATTCATCAGTTGATGGACATTTAGGCTCTCTCCATAATTTGGCTATTGTTGAGAGTGCTGCTATAAACATTGGGGTACAAGTGCCCCTATGCATCAGTACTCCTGTATCCCTTGGGTAAATTCTTAGCAGTGCTACTGCTGGGTCATAGGGTAGGTCTATTTTTAATTTTCTGAGGAACCTCCACACTGTTTTCCAGAGTGGCTGCACCAGTTTGCATTCCCACCAACAGTGCAAGAGGGTTCCCATTTCTCCACATCCTCTCCAGCATCTATAGTCTCCTGATTTGTTCATTTTGGCCACTCTGACTGGTGTGAGGTGATATCTGAGTGTGGTTTTGACGTTAATTTCCCTGATGAGGAGCGACGTTAAGCATCTTTTCACGTGCCTGTTGGCCATCTGGATGTCTTCTTTAGAGAAGTGTCTATTCATGTTTTCTGCCCATTTCTTCATCAGATGCTGGTTTTGGTGTTGAGTTGTATAAATTCTTTATGTGTTTTGGATACTAACCCCTTATTAGATATATCACTTACAAATATCTTCTGCCATTCATTAGGTTGTCTTTTTTGTTTTGTTGATGGTTGTTTTCACTGTGCAAAAGATTTTTATTTTGTTGTAGCCCAATAGTTTAAAGATTTTTTTTTCAACGTTTATTTATTTTTGGGACAGAGAGAGGCAGAGCATGAACGGGGGAGGGGCAGAGAGAGAGGAAGATACAGAATCGGAAACAGGCTCCAGGCTCTGAGCCATCAGCCCAGAGCCTGACGCGGGGCTCGAACTCACGGACCACGAGATCGTGACCTGGCTGAAGTCGGGCGCTTAACCGACTGCACCACCCAGGCACCCCTGTAGCCCAATAGTTTAATTTTGCCTTTGTTTCCCTTCCCTGAGGAGATATATCTAGAAAAATGTTGCCAAGGCTGATGTCAAAGAGATTACTGCCTGTGTTTTTTTTCTCGAAGTTTCATGTTTTCAGGTCTCACATTTAGATCTTTAATCAATTTTGAGTTTATTTTTGTGTATGGTATGAGAAAATGGTCCAGTTTAATTCTTTTGCATGTAGCTCTCCAATTTTCCCAGAACCATTTACTGAAGTCACTATGAAGTCCTCATCATATGTCCTTGTCTCCTTTGTTGGAGATTAATTGACCATATAATAGTGGGTTTATTTCTGGTCTCTCTATTCTGTTCTTTTGATCTATGTATCTATTTTTGTACCAGTACTCTACTGTTTTGATTACTACAGCTTTGTAGTATATCTTGAAATCTCAAGTTGTGATGCCTCCATGTTTTCTTTTTCAAGATTGCTTTGGCCATTCCAGGGTCTTTTGTGGTTAGATACAATTATAGAATTGTTCTAGTTCTGTGAAGAATGCTGTTGGTATTTCGATAGGTATTACATTAAACCTATAGATTGCTTTGGGTAGTATGGATATTTTAACAATATTTGTTCTCTCAGCCGATGAGCATGGAATATCTTTCTATTTGTGTCATTCTTAATTCCTTTCATCAACCTTTTTTAGTTATTGGAGTATATATCTTTCACCTACTTGGGTGAAAGTATTTATTTCCTAAGTTTTTATTTCATTTTCATACAATTTTAAGTGGAATTGTTTTCTTAATTTCTCTTTCTGCTACTTTATTATTAATGTATAGAAATTCAACAGATTTCTGTACATCAATTTTGTAGCCTATAATTTTATTGAATTTATTGATCAGTTCTAGTAGTTTCTTGGTAGAGTCTTTCCAGTTTTATGTATATGAATCATGTTATCTAAAAATAGTGAAAGTGCTATTTTTTCCTTAAAAATTTGGATGTCTTTTATTTTTGTTGTTTTTGTGGTCTTATTGCTGTGAGTAGAAGCTTCAATACTATGTTGAATAAAATAAGTGAGAGTGAACATCCTTATTGGTCCTATTTTTAAAGGAAAGATCTCAGTTTTTCACCATTGAGTATGTTAGCTGTGGGTTTTTCATATATAGCCTTTATTATGTTGAAGTATATTCCCTCTAAACCTACTCTGTTGAGAATTTTTATCATGAATGGATATTGTACTTTGTCAAATGTTTTTTCTGCTTCTTTTGAGACAATCATATAGTCTTTATTCTCTCTTTTGTTAATGCGATGTATTATATCGATTGATTTTTGAATATTGAACCACATCTGTATCCAATGAACCACATTGGATTAAACCCCTCTTGATCATGGTGAATACTTTTTAAAGTGCATTTTTGGCCTTGGTTTGCTAATACCTTGCTGAAGATTTTTGCATCTATATTCTTCAGAGATATTGGCCTGTATTTCTCTTTTTTTGTAGTGTCTATCTGGTTTTGGTATCAGGGTAATGCTGGCCTTGTGGAATGAATTTGAATTATTTCCTTCCTCTCCTGTTTTTTGGAATAGTTTGAGTAGGTATTAGCTCTTTATATGTTTGGTAGAATTCAAGTGTGGAAGCCATCTGGTCCTGGGCTTTTGTTTTTTAGGAGTTTTTGATTAGTGCTAGTAATCAGCCCGTTCAAATCTTCTAATGCTTCTGAATTTAGTTTTAGGAGATTATAGGTTTCTAGAAATGTATCCATTTCCTCTAGGTGACCCAATTTTGGCCTATAATTTTTCATATTATCTCATAATTCTTTGTATTTCTGTGGTATTATTTCTGGATTTTTATTTCTCCTCTTTCATTTCTTATTTATTTCCCTACCCCCTCCCCTTTTGATGAGTTTTTGATAAGTTTTATCAATGTTTTTGGTCTTTTCAAAAACTAGCTCCTGGTTTCATTGATTGGTTTTATGGATTTTTAGTCCATTTATTGATTCTCTAATCTTTATTATTTCCTTCTTTCTACTGGCTTTGTTTTGTTTTGTTTTGCTTTTTCTAGTTCTTGGTATGTAAAGTTAGGATATTTTTTAAGATTTTTTCTTTTCTTAATATATGAGTTCTATAAATTCCCTTTTCAGAACTGCTTTTGCAGAATTCCATCAGTTTTGGCATATTATGTTTCCATTTTTGTGTGTTTGCGTGTGTGAGCCCGTACCCACACGTGTGTGTATTTCCCTTCTACATTTGTGACCCATTGCTTGTTCAGGACTGTGTTATTTAATTTCCATATTTTTGTAGTTTTCCAGCTTTCCTCTTGCTGTTGATTTCTAGTTTCATTCCACTGTAGTTGGAAAAAATATTTGTTATTGTTTCAATCTCCTTAAATTTGCTGAGACTTGTTTGTATCCTATTATATGATTTACCCTGGGGAATATTCTGGGTATTCTTGAGAAGAATTCCTGCTGTTGAATGGAATGTTTTAGAATGTCTGTTAGGTTCTTTTTCTAATTTTTCTGTTGTTCAAGTCCACAATTTCCTTGTTGAATTATTTGTTGCTGAAAGTTGGGCTTGAAATCCCTTAGTATTATTGCAGTTTTGTCCATTTCACCCTTCATATCTGTTAGTATTTGCTGAATATATTTAAGTGCTCTGATGTGTGCATATATGTTTATAATGGTTACATATTCTTGTTCGATACCTGCACTATTGCATAATAATCTTATTTTTCTCATTACCATTTTTGGTAGAAAATCTCTTTTGTCTGATAAGTTTTATCCCTGCTTTCTTTATGGTTTCCACTTGCATTGAATACCTTTTTCCATCCCTTTACTTTGAGCCCAAGTGTTTAAAGCTATAGTGAATCTCTTGTAGTCAGCATATATTTATATCTTCTCTTCTGTCCAGCTTCTCTGTGCCTTTTGATTGGTGAATTCAATCCATCTACATTTAGCGTTATGTGCAAGAACCTATAATGCTATCTTATTAAGAGTTCTGATGTCTTATATCACCACTGTTTCTTTTTTTCCTCTCTTTCTGCCTGAGATAATATTGGCATATACATTATGTAAGTTTAAGGTATACAACCTGTTATTTTGATAAATCTATATATTCATATATGATTACTACAGTAGCATTAGCTAACTCCTTTACCACATCATATAATTATCACTTATTTCTTGGTGTTGATTACAATTTAAATCTAGTATCTTAGAAAAGTTAAAGTTAATAATTCAGGGGGCACCTAGGTGGCTCAGTTAGGCTAAGCCTCCAACTCTTGATCTGGGCTTAGGTAATGATCTCATAGTTTGTGATTTCAAGCTCCACATCAAACTCTGCACTGACAGCACAGAGCCTGCTTAGGATTCTGTCTCTCCCTCTCTCTGCCCCTCCCCTGCTCGCTCGCTCTCTCTCTCTCTCTCTCTCTCACACACACACACACTCCCTCTCTCTCTCTCAAAATAAATAAATTTTTAAAAAATAAAGTAAGGAAGTTGATAATTCAGTATTGTTGTCTATAATCACTATGCTCTGCATTAAATGTCCAGAATTTATTTATCTATTAGTTGAATGTTTGTACCCAAAGTCAACATCTCCACAATTCTCCCACCACCTAACCCCTAGTAAGTACCATTCTCTTCTGTTTTTACAAGTTTAGATTGTTAGACCCCACACATAAATGATACCATATGTTATTTATCTTTCTCTGACTTAGCATAATGCCATCAAGATCTATCCATGTTGTCATATATGGTAGGTTTTCCTTCCTTCTCCTGGTTGAACAATTGTGTGTGTGTGTGTGCGCGCGCGCGCACACACACACACACACACACACACACACACACACACTTTACCCATTATCCATTGACAGACATTTAGGTTTTTTCCATATCTTCATATTATGAATAATAACAATAAACAGGATTGTGCCAATATTTCTTGAGATACTTCAATTTATACTAAGGAGTATAAGGGATGGTTGGATCATATGGTAGTTCAATTTTTATTTTTTTAGGAACCAACATACTGCTTCCATAATGGCAGTACCAATCTACATTTCTACCAACAGTGTATAAGAGTTTCCTTTCTCCTTGGCAACATTTGTTTTCTGTTTTTTTTTTTTTTCTAAAAGCCCTTTTAACAGGTATGAGTTGATATCTCATTGTGGTTTTGATTTGCATTTCCCTGATGATTAGTAATGTTGAGTATTCTTTAATGTTACCTGTTGGCCATTTGAAGTTTTATTTAGAAAAATGCTCTTCAGGTCATCTTTCCATTTTTCAATCAGATTTTTTTTGTTTTTTGCTGTTGACTTGTATGAGCTCTATATGTATTTTGAACATTAGTCCTTTACTCAATATAAGATTTGTGAATAATTTCTCTCATTCTGTAGGTTGCCTTTTCAACCTAATGATTTATTTTTGTTTCCCTTGCTATGCAGAAGCTCTTGAACTTAATGTAATCCCACTTATTAACTTACTTGTTATTGCCTGTTCTTTGGGAGAATTACCCAAAAAGCCATCACCTACACCAATGTCAAGAATTTTTTTCCATGTTTTCTTCTAGGAGGTTTAAGGTTTTAGGTCTTGTATCTAAATCTTTGACCCAATTTGACTTAATTTTTTGAGTGATATAAGATAGAGGCACAGTTTTATTATTTTGCACATGACTGTCTTCTCTTCCCAACACTATATATTGAAGATTATCTTTTTCTCATTGTGTGTCCTTGGAAACCTTGTCATAAATTAAATATTTATTTTGAGAGAGAGAAAGAGGACTACATTGAATCTGTAGATTACTTTGAGTAGTATGGACATATTCATGTTGTTAATTTTCCAATCCAAAAATATGGGCTATCTTTCCATTTCTTTCATAAATTGCTTATAGTTTTCAGTGTACAGGTTTTTCATCACATCGGTTAAATTTATTGCTAGGTATTTTACTGTTTTCAATACTATCTTAAATAAGATTGCTTATTTGCTTATTTATTTAAATTCAGGTTAGTTAACAGAGGGTAGTATTGGTTTCAGGACTAGAACCCAGTGATTCATCACTTACATATAACACCTTATTTGCTTATTTATTTAAATTCAGGTTAGTTAACAGAGGGTAGTATTGGTTTCAGGACTAGAACCCAGTGATTCATCACTTACATATAACACCCAGGGTTCATCACAGGTGCCCTCCTTAATGCTCATCACCCATTTAGCCTATCCTCCTACCCACCTCCCCTCCAGCAACCCTCAGTTCTCTAGATTTAAGAGTCTCTTATGGTTTGCCTCCCTCTCTGTTTTTATCTTATTTTGCCTTCTTTTCCCCCATGTTCATCTGTTGTGTTTCTTACATTCCACATCTGAGTGAAATCATACAATATTTTTCTGTCCCTGACTGACTTATTTCACTTGATATAACATGTTCTAATTCCATACACATTGTTGCAAATGGCAACATTCCATTCTTTTTGATCGAGTAATATTCCATTGTGTGTCTATGTCACATCTTATTTATGCATTCGTCGGTCGATGGTCATTTGGGCTCTTTCCACAATTTGGCAATTGTTGATGGTGCTGGTATAAACATTGGAGTGCATGCACTCCTCATCAAAATTCCAGGGGTAATTTTCACAAAAAAACAATAAATAATCCCTAATTTTTGCATGAAACCACAAAAGAACCCAAATGGCCAATTCAGTTTTTAATGTTTATTTATTTCTGAGAAAGAGAGAGAGAGGGGACAAGAGGGGAGGGGCAGAGAGAGAGGGAGACACAGAATCTGAAGCAGGCTCCAGGCTCCGAGCTGTTAGCACAGAGCCTGATGCAGGGCTCAAACTCACGAACTGTGAGATCATGACCTGAGCTGAAGTCGGACGCTTAACCGACTGAGCCACCCAGGTGCTCCCCAAATAGCCAATTCAGTCCTAAGAAAGAATAAAACTGAAAGAATCACAATACCTGATTTTAAGCTATGTTTTGAAGCTATAATATTCAGGCATTATGGTACTGACATAAAAACAGACACATAGATCGGTGAAATAGAATAGGGAGTCCAGACACAAACCCCCATATATATAGTCAACTAACTTATGACAAGGGTTATAGGGGCGCCTGGGTGGCTCAGTTGTTTAAGTGTCCAACTCTTGATTTCAGCTCAAGTCATGATCTCCTCTGGTTTGTGGGATTAAGGCTGCTGTAAACATTGGGGTGTATGTGCCCCTTCAAATCAGCATTTTTGTATCCTTTGGAAAAATACCTAGTAGCACAATTGCTGGGTCATATGGTAATTCTATTTTTAAACATTTTTTATGTTTGTTTATTTTTGAGAGAGAGACAGAGTGTGAGTGGGGGAGGAGCAGAAAGAGAGGGAGACACAGAATCTGAAACAGGCTCCAGGCTCAGAGCTGTCAGTACAGAACCTGACACAGGGTTCATACTCACAAACCACGAGATGACGACCTGAGCCAAAGTCAGGGGCTTAACCAAATGAGCCACTCAGGTGCCCTGGATAATTCTATTTTTAATTTTCTGTGGAACCTCCACACTATTTTCAGAGTGGCTGCACCAGTTTGCATTCCCACCAACAGGGCAAAAGGGTTCCCCTGTCTCTACATGCTCATGTTGTTTCCTGAGTTGTTAGTTTTAGATAACTAATTCAACTTCTTTGCTAGTTATGAGCCTGTTCTGATTTTCTGTTTCTTCCTGATTGAGTTTTGGTAGTATGTAAGTTTTCCATTTCTTCCAGATTGCCCGGTTTTTTGGCATATAATTTTCCATAGTATTCTCTTATAATTGTTTATATTTCTGTGATGTTGGTTGTGATCTATTTCATTCGTGATTTTATCTGTTTGGGTCCACTTTCATTTTGTTTACTCTTTCAAAAAACCAGCTTTTCAGATGCACAGCTTTTATAGTAGCACTATCAATAGCAAATTATGGAAAGAGCCCAAATGTCCATCAACTGATGAATGGATAAAGATGTAGTAAATATATGTAACGGAATACTACTTGGCAACCAAAAGAATATCTTGCCATTTGAAACAGTGTGGATGGAATTAGAATGTATTCTGCTAAGTGAAATAAATCAATTAGAGAAAGACAAATATCATATGATTTCACTCATGTGGAATGTAAGAAACAACAGCAGGTGAACATAGGGGCCGGGAAGGAAAAATAAGATAAAAACGGGGAGGAAGACAAACCATAAGAGACTCTCAAATCCAGAGAACAAACTGAGGGTTGCTGGAGGGGTTTTGAGTGGGGGGGGGGGGATGGGCTAAGTGGGTGATGGGCTTTAAAGAGGGCACTTGTTGGGATGAGCACTGGATGTTATATGTCAGAGATGAATCATTAAATACTACTCCTGAAACCAGTATTATACTATATGCTAACTAACTTGGATTTAAATAAAATTTTTTAAAAACCAACTTTTAGCTTCATTGATCTGTTCTACTGTTTTTGTTGTAATATTGTTTGTTTCTGCTCTAATACTTATTATTTCCCTTCTGTTGGCTCTGGGCTTTATTTGTTTTCCCTTTTCTAGCTCCTTTAGGTGTAAGGTTAAGTTATGTATTTGAGACCTTTCTTCCTTCTTGAGATGGGCCTAAATTGCAAGATACTTTCCTTTTGGGGCCACCTTTGCTGCATTCCAAAGGGTTTGGACCATCATGTTTTCATTCTCATTTGTTTCCAATATTTTTTTAACTTCTTCTTTAATTTCCTGGGTAACCAATTCATTCTTTAGTAGGATGTTCTTTAACCTCCATGTATTTGAGGGCTTTCCAAATTTTTTCTTGTGGTTGATTTTGAGTTTCATAATGTTGTGATCTGAAAATATGCACGGTGTGACCGTGATCTTTCTGTACTTGTTGAGAGCTGATTTGTGACCCAGTATGTGATCTATTCTGGAGAATATCCCATGTGCACTTGAGAAGAATGTATATTCTGCTTTAGGATGAAATGTTCTGAATATATCTGTTCAGTCCATCTGGTCCAGTATGTCATTCAGCCATTGTTTCCTTGTTGGTTTTCTGCTTAGATGATCTGTCCATTTCTGTAAGTGGGGTATTGAAGTCCCCTACTATTATGGTATTATTATCAATGTGTTTTTTTATTTTTGTGTTTAATTGATTTATTTATTTGGGTTATTCCAAGTTGGATGCATAAATATTTATAATTGTTAGAACTTCTTGATGGATAGATCTCTTAGTTATTATATAATGCCCTTCTTCATCGCTTGTTACAGTCTGTGGTTTAAGATCTAGTTTGTCTGATCTAAGTATGGCTACTCTGGCCTTCTTTTGACCTCCATTTAGCATGATAGATGGTTCTCCATCCCTCACTTTCAATCTGCAGGTGATTTTAGGTCTAAAATGAGTCTCTTATAAGCAGCATATAGATGGATCTTGGTTTTTTATCCATTCTGATACCCTATTCCTTTTGGTTGGAGCATTTAGTCCGTTTACATTCAGAGTGATTATTGAAAGATATGAATTTAGTGCCATTGTGTTACCCGTAGAGTTGGTGTTTCTGGTGATGTTCTCTGGTCCTTTCTAGTCTTTGTTGCTTTGGTCTTCTTTTATTTTTTCACCACTCAAGGATCCCCTTAAAATTTCTTTCAGGTTGGTTTAGTGGTCACAAACTCCTTTAGTTTTCATTTGTCTGGTAAAGTCTTTATCTCTCCTTCTATTCTGAGTAACAGCCTTGCTGGATAAGGGATGCTTGGCTGCTAATTTTTCCTGTTCAGCACATTGGATATTTCCTGACACTCACTTCTGGCCTGCCAAGATTCAGGGGACAGGTCTGCTACTAACCTTATGAGTCTACCCTTGTAGGTTAAAAGATTGCTTTCATAATTTCTTTTTCACAGCCTTCATTATTAGTGTTTGGAAATACAACTGATTTCTGTGTGCTAATTTTTGTGACCTGCAAGTCGTTCATTAATTCTACTGGTTTGAGTGGAGCCTTTATAGTTTTCTATCTATAAAATTGTGCTCTCTGCAAGTAGAGGTAATTTTACTTCTTCCTTTTTTTTTTAAGTTGTTTTGTTTTGTTTAATGTTTATTTATTTTGAGAGGGAGAGAGAGTGTGTGAGCAGGGGAGGAGCAGAGAGGGAGAAAGATAATCCCAAGCAGGCTCCATGCTGTCACTGTAGAGTCCTATGTGGGGCTCAATCTCACCAACCATGAGATCATGACGCGAGCCAAAATCAACAGACATTTACCTGACTGAGCCATCCATGTGTCCCTTACTTCTTCCTTTTTGATATGAATGCCTTTCGTTTCTTTTTCTTACATAATTATTTTGGCTAGGGCTTCCAGTACTATGTTTAATAGAAATGGTTTAATGGTTTAATAGAATAGGCAATCTTGTCTTGCTCCTGATCTTAAAAGAAAGGATTTAAACTTTTCATCACTGAGCGTGATGTTAGCTTTGAGCTTATCATATATGAGCTTGCTTGTGCTAAGGAACATTCCTTCTCTACATCTACTACATCTTCTTTATCCATTCATCAGTCAAAAAATATTTGGGCTCTCTCTGTAGTTTGGCTATTGTTGATAATGCTGCTATAAACATTGGGGTGTGTGTACCCCTTCAAATCGGCATTTTGGTATCCTTTGGATAAATACCTACAAGTGCAATTGCTGGGTAAGAGGGTAGTTCTATTTTTTTAGTTTTTTGAAGAACCCTGTACTGCTTTCTAGAGTGGCTGCACCAGTTTTCATTCCCACCAGCAGTGCAAGAGGGTTCCGATTTCTCCATATCCTCACCAATGCCTATTCTTTATTATATTGTTGATTTTAGCCATTCTGACAGATGTGAGGTAGTATCTCATCATGGTTTTTATTGTATTTCCCTGATGATGAGTGATGTTGAGCATCTTTTCATGTGTCTGTTGGCCAACTAGATATGGTCTTTGGAAAAGTGTTTATGTTTTCTGGCCATCTCTTCACTGTATTGTTTGTTTCTTGGGTGTTGAGTTTGATATATGAAAGACCCACAGCTAATATCCTCAATGGAGAAAAACTGACAGCATTCCCCCTAATGTCAGGAACAGGGATGTCCTCTCTCACCATTGTTGTTCAACATAGTACTGGAAGTCCTAGGCTCAGCCATAAGACAACAAAAGGAAATAAAAGGCATCCAGATTGGCAAAGAAGTCAAACTTTCACTTTTCACAGATGATATGATATTTATTCTATGTGGAAAACCCAAAAGACTCCACCAAAAAACTGCTAGATCAGATATATTAATTCAGCAGTCACAGGATATAAAATCAATGTACAGAAATCATTTACATTTCTATACACCAATAATGAAGCAGCATAAAGAGAAATCACGGAATCAGTCCCATTTACAATTGCACCAAAAACCATAAAATACCTAGAAATAAACCTAACCAAAGAGGAAAAAAATCTGTACATTGAAAACTATAGAAAGCTTATGAAAGAAATTGAAGACGATACAAAGAAATGGAAAAACATTCTATGCTCATGGATTGGAAGAATATTGTTAAAATGAGTATAATATCCAAAGAACTCTACACATTCAATGCAATGCCTATCGAAATAACACTAGCATTAATCACAAAACTAGAATAAACAATCCTACTATTTGTATGGGACCAGAAAGACCCTGAATAGCCAAAGTAATGTTGGAAAGGAAAACCGAAGCTGGAGGCATCCCAATTCTAGACCTCAAGCTATATTACAAAGCTGTAATCATCAAAGCAGTATGGTATTGGCACAAAAACACACACATAGATCAGTGGAACAGAACAGAGAACCCAGAAATGGACCAACAAAGGTAAGGCCAACTAATCTTTGACAAAGCAGGAAAGAGTATCCAATGGAAAAAAGACAGTCTCTTCAGTAAATGGTGTTAGGAAAACTGGACAGCAACGTGCAGAAGAATGAACCTGGACCACTTCCTTACACCATACACAAAAATAAGCTCAAAACTAATGAAAGGCATGAATGTGAGACAGAAAACCATCAAAATCCTACAGGACAACACAGGCAGCCTCTTAGGCCTTAGCAGCAGCAACTTCTTTCTAGACATGTCTCTGGAGGCAAGGGAAACAAAAGCAAAAATGAACTATTGTGACCTCATCATGATAAAAAGCTTCTGTACAGCAAAGGAAACAATCAACAAACTAAAAGGCAACTGACGGAGAAGATATTTGCAAATGACAGAGAAAGGGTTAGTATCCAAAATATGTAAAGAACTCATATATGATTTTTGACAGTGACATAATGTGGCTTGGGAAAAATCTTTTTGCATTTAGATAAGAGTGATTTGCTAGCTTTGTGAACTTGGGTGTCCAAGTCCTTCCCCAGGTTTAGGAAGTTCTTAGCTATTTTTTTTATTTTATTTTTGATTTTTTTAAATCTACATCCAAATTAGTTAGCATATAGTGCAACAATGATTTCAGGAGTAGATTCCTTAGTGCCCCTTCCCCATTTAGCCCATCCCCCCTCCTGCACCCACTCCAGTAACCCTCAGTTTGTTCTCCATATTTATGAGTCTCTTCTGTTTTGTCCCCCTCCCTGGTTTTATATTATTTTTGTTTCCCATTCCTTATGTTCATCTTTTTTTTCTCTTAAAATCCTCATAGGAGTGAAGTCATATGATTTTTGTCTTTCTCTGACTAATTTCACTTAGCATAATACCCTCCACTTCCATCCACGTAGTTGTAAATGGCAAGATTTCATTCTTTTTGATTGCCAAGTAATACTCCTGTGTGTGTGTGTGTGTGTGTGTGTGTGTGTGTGTGTGTGTGTATACATACACATCTTCTTTATCCATTCATCCATCGATGGACATTTGGGCTCTTTCCATACTTTGACTATTGTTGATAGTGCTGCTATAGACATGGGGGTGCATGTGTCCCTTCGAAACAGCACACCTGTATCCCTTGGATAAATGCCTAGTAGAGCAATTGCTGGGTCATAGGGTAGTTCACAGCTATTTTTCAAAAAAAATTTCCTCCCCTCTTGTCCTTCTCGTCTACTTCTGGAATCCTAATTATCCTAATATTGTTCTTTAGATGGAGCTTATAGATCAATAGGATTTTTTTGCTCTTTTTTATTCTTTTTTCTTCTGTTTTGAGTTGGTTGTTTCAAAATTCCTGTATTTTGTTTACTTGTTCTATCTTCCATCTGTTCTATTCTGTTGCAGCTGTTCCCTATTGCATTTTTCATTTCATTCTTCATTAAATTCTTCAGCTATAGAGTTTTTGTTTGGTTCTTTTTAATGATCTCTATCTGTTTGACAAATATCTCATTTTGTTCATGTTGTTTTCCCCATGATTTCATTGAATTGTCTGAGTTTTCTTGCAGTTCATTGAGTGTTATCAAAAGTATTTTCTTTATCAGCTTAATCATATAATTCCATGCCACTGAGCTTGGTTATTACTTACTGTCATTTTTTGGTAATGACAAGTTTCTTTGATTTTTCATGTTCTTTGCAGCTTTGCTTTGCTATTTTCACATCTGAGGTAACAGATACCACTCTAATCTTTGCTATCGCCTTTATAGGGAATACTTTTTACTGATGTTGTTATGCCTGGGATTTTCTTCACCTCTTGCTTTTTCCAGAAGATGGTGCTATAGCTCATGTTTGTGGTTTCCCCCTTTCCCACCGATCAGGGTCTTTTTCTGATAGCATTCCAATTACCAGGCATGCTCCCACCACTGCACGGGGGAGTGCAGACTAGGAGTTGGCTACAAAGTGAGGCCAAGTACAGGTTTAGAACTCAGAGCATTTGGGGTGCCTGTGGACCTAGTAGGAAGATCTTTAGTTGAGGTACTCCCAAAAGGATCATGACTGCATTCCCTGCTAAAGTCGTGGTTACAGTCAGAAAGAACTGCACCCATGTAATGCCCTTTGATATGCCCATCTGCTACTTTCTCAATCTCTTCCCCTACTCTCAATCAAGGAGGTCCCCCCTCCTAGGGTCTGCTGGAGAGAAATAGGTTTGTCCAACCATGTCCCACACACTCACTACTGCTCTCTCCTTTTCCACTATTGAACAGTTCAGCCCCATGCAGTATTGTCTTGGGGGAGGTGACAGTGCTGGAAAAATTCCTCTTACCATCTCCATTATAACCAAATTTTAAAAACGTGTGTGTGTGTGTGTGTGTGTGTATGTGTGTGAGTGTGTGTGCATGTATACATATATATATTATATATGCATAAATTTGTATAGATTAATATTTATATGTATAAATTTATATTTAAAATTATATAAAATTTATATTCATATAAATTTATATAAAATATATTTTTATATTCACATATAAATGTATATATAGATATATATCGCATATACATTTAAATTATAAATGTATATATTTGTATAGATTATAAATATAAGCATATACTCATATAGATTACAATATATATACAATTTTTTTTTCTTTTTTGCTCCAGCGTCATTCTGGATGTCCAGTTGGAAAAGCTGGACTTCTACAAAGTCTTTCCTGTTTGTGGGTATCTGCCTAGGTCACCATTATTCAGGGTTTTTACTCACCATGGCAAGAAGGGTTAGGGCATGTGTGTTTGCTTATTCCACAGCCAATACCAGGGACTGTCTGCATATAACCAAATATATAGGTTAATTAGATTCCTTTGGCATATGATTCTGGATCCTGCAACACCCACAAGGCCCTTTTGCTTGTGGATGGATGTCTTATTCATTGTTCAAAATGGTGGACAAAAGGAAAGGACGTTTTCCACCACCATGCTGCTGATGTCACTCAACCACCTTGGAGAATTTAATAATATGAACTTAAAACAGTTTCCAATTTCATGTTTTGGTACAGAATGAAAGAACAGAACGGTACAGTGAGGAAAGCATGTAGCAAGTAAGAGCTCCAGGACCCATGTGTATGTCCAATCCCCACCCCCACCCTAAGATCTAGCATCAGAAACTGAACTCTGCTCTCAGAGTGCCAAAGACCAGAGATCAGTAAGAAGAGACTGTCACAGATCTTCAAACCAGGTGTAAGGTCCCACATGGTCATTCAGTGTCTCTGCCCAGCCACACTGATCCCAGCTGCTCCACAGCCTTCAAATCTCATGACTGTCTTTCCTCAACCAACCTCCTTTGCTAGCACCCAGGTTGGCTGTTACTGTGGTCTGTTTCCAAGGCTTCCAAAAATGTTCCCAGTTCTCCATCCAATTAGAGGTCAAATCATGTCACTTTATACAATAACACCATTTTTTCCTTGAAAGACTTTGCAAATGAGAGAGAGGGGGAATCAAGCCAACTCAAAATGCAAGCTCAACTTTTCCAGACACTTAAACCCAAATATTTTATGGAAGATTTCTAGGAAATAAGATTATAACTGGTCCTGCATTTATGTACTACAACTTCTCTCTTGAATGCCTGGCAATGTCCCATAGTATGTAATGAGCCACAGGTGTCAAGATTCCAGTCCTCATGTCCTCTGACTTGACCCAGGGTTAGAGATACTGGAAACTACTATCACCTGATATCAAGCAGGGAATGTTCATTATGAACACCAGTGCAGGACCTAGGCCATGAGTCAGACTTCTGTCTCTGTTGGTTATCATACCATTGCCCTTTTATGTTCTTCTCTTAATCCTTTGATCATTTCTTCCTAGTTTTTTATTTGCCTCCAAGTGAGTTGTGTTTCCAAGGTAAAGACCTTAGAAACAGAAGTTTTCTGTTCTTGGAAGGTTAGAAATAAGGCAATTTTTAAAAGATCTGGGTATGGCTCCTTCAGTGGTAAGTAGATCTTTAGTCACCTGAACGATTTGTTCTGTTGTTATGGCCATTTCACGTTTTCTAATTGCTAGTTTGTATTTTTCTAGAAAATTACCCATTTCTTCTACATTGTCAAGTAGCCTCTGGAGTTGTAGATACCCCTTTATAATTATTTTCACTGTGCACATCCTTCTGGTTGCATCTTCTGTCCGCTTCTAAAGCTGTATTTGTTTGCTTTCCTTTACCAACCAACCTCTATGTGTTGGGCTTCCTTAGACCTTGTCTCTATGCCACTTGCTTTCTTAGAAAGCCTCACCCATAGTCATGACTTCAGTTACCACCCATGTTCTAAATAGCTTTAAACTTTATCTTCTGGCCTGAGCTCTTCCTTGAGCTCTAGAATTGCAAATCTTCCCTGCCTAACCTAACTCTCTTTACTGACATTTCAAAGGCAGTTCATGTATGTTGTACGAAATGGAACTCCTCATTCTAAGGCTGTATATTCTCTACTGTTTCTTATTTCAGTGAATGGCATCACTGTCACCTGTCAGTCCTGTATCCTCATTAACTCCTATTTGCTGCATGTCCTAAATGCTTCTTGATTCCATCGACTCTTATCCATCACTGCCACCACCACCAAGTTACAAGAAGCACTCTTTTGGATGACCATACTGTCTGCTAAGCGGGTTCCACGTATAACCTTTTGTGTTTTCTCTAGTGGATTCTCTTTACATAGCCCAAGCAATCATATTTTTGTTTTAATTTTGAAATAAACTTATAGAAAAGTTGCATAGATATTTACAGCTGGTATAATTTCTGATGCATTAATCCCTTTGTAGAAGACCTTTGTCCATCAGACAAAACCCATCTTTATCTCTATCATTTTTAGTTGAAAGTCTACTTTGTCTGCTATAAGGATAGCTACCTCTGGTTTTAGGAGGTTATTTTTTTTTCTTGTTGTTATAATTTGCTTGAAAATTTTTTTCCATCCCTTCACTCTTAGTCTGAATTTAAGGGTAAAGTGAGTCTCTTGTGGGTAGCATATTATTGGATTTTGTTTTTTCATCCATTCAGTTATTCTGTCTTCTGACTGGAGAATTCAATCCATTTACATCTGAAGTTGTTAATGACATGTAAGGACTCATTATTGCCATCTTATTGTTTTCTGTCTTTTGTAAATCCATCGTTCCTTGTTTCATGTCCTGTTGTCTTTTTTGTGTGTTTTGATATCTTGTGGTATCAGTATACTTTGACTTCTTTACCACATTATTCCCTTGTGGTTATTGCCTTGTGGTTACTCTGAGACTTACATAAAATATCTTCAAATTATAACTATATAAAATTATAACCATTTTAAACCAATAACAAATTAACTTCAATAGAACTCCTCCACTTTACAATTTACTTCTCATCCCCCTCATATTTGAGATTAACATTTCAGTTGACATTTTTATACAATATAACTAATACAGACTGTTGTAGTACGATTTTTTTTACCCCATTTGTTTTTAACCTTTCAACTATTCAGTTAAGCAAATGGTAGATCTACTTTTAATTTTTTTGAGGAACTTCCATACTGTGTTACATAGTGACTCCGTCACTTTACCTTCCCACCAATAGCGAACAAGTGTTCCCTTTTCTCCACATTCTCACCAACACTTCTCATCAACACTTCTGATCTCCAGTCTTTTTGATGATAGCCATTCTAACATGTATGAGGTGATATCTCATTGTGGTTTGATTTACATTACTCAGGTGAATAGTCATGTGAGAACACTTCATGTACCTATTGCCCATTCTTCTGTCTTTTGGAAAAATAACTACTCAGTTTCTCTGCCTATTTTTATTCAGATTGTTTTTTGGGTTTTGTTTTGTTTGTTTGCTATTGAGTTGTGTTAGGGTTTTCTATATTAATCCTTTATCATATATGTAGTTTGCAAAAAAACTTTTCCCCATTCTGTAGGTTGTCTTTTCACTTTGTTAACGGTTTCCTTTGCTGTTCAGAAGCTTTCTAGTTTGATGTAATCCCACATGTTTATGTTTGCTTCTGTTGACTTCATTTTTTGGTGTCAAATCCAAATAATCATTACCAAGACCAGTGTCAAGATCTTACCCCCAAAACTCCTGGGAGTTTTATCATTTCACATCTTACATTCAACATTTAACGAATTTTGAGTTGATGTTTGTATATGATGTAAAACAACCATTCTTTTGCATATGGATGTTCAGTTTTCCCAGCACCATTTACTGAGGAGACTATCATTTCTCCATTATATGTTCCCAACCCGTTTGTCATTAATCTATTGACTATATATGAGTGAGTTTATTTGGGCGGCTCTCTATTGCGTTTCATTTACCTATGAGTCTGTTTTTATGCTGATACCATACTCTTTTGAAGAATATAACTTTTAGTAAAGTTTGAAATCAGGAGGTGTGATTTCTCTAGTCTTCTTCTTTCTCAAGATTGCTTTGGCTATTTGAAATCTTTTGTGTATCCATACAAATTTTAGGACTGTTTGTTCTACTTCTGTTTAAAATGCCATTGGAATTTTTATAGGGATTGCATTGAATGTGTACATTGCTTTGGGTAATATGGACATTTCCACAATATTAATTCTTGCATTTGATGAGAATGGATCTTTCCCTCTATTTGCATTTTCTTCAGTTTCTTTAATTAAAGTCTTCTAGCAGTCAGTGTATAGATTTTTAGCCTCCTTGGTTACATTTATTACTAGCATTTTATTCTTTTTGATGCAATTGTAATTTTCTTAATATCACTCTCTGATCATTCATCATTATTGTTTAGAAATGCAACTTTTTTATATTGATTTAATATCATGCAACTCTACTGAATTCATTCACTAGTTCTAACACTTTCTGGTGGTATCTTTAGAATCTGTATATAGTATCACATCATCTGAAAATAGTAACAATATTACTTATTCCTTACCAATTTGGGTGTCTTTTTTTTTTTTTTTTTTGCCTTCTCTGGCTTCTGTAGCTAGGACTTCCATTATTAGGTTCAATAAAAGTGGTTACAGTGGGGGCGCCTGGGTGGCGCAGTCGGTTAAGCGTCCGACTTCAGCCAGGTCACGATCTCGCTGTCCGGGAGTTCGAGCCCCGCGTCGGGCTCTGGGCTGATGGCTCAGAGCCTGGAGCCTGTTTCCGATTCTGTGTCTCCCTCTCTCTGCCCCTCCCCCGTTCATGCTCTGTCTCTCTCTGTCCCAAAAATAAATAAACGTTGAAAAAAAAAAATTTAAAAGTGGTTACAGTGGATATACTTGTAGTGTCCTGAAATTTCAGGACAAACTTCCAGTTTTTCACAATTGACTATCATGTTAGCAGTGGGTTTTTTATATATGGCCTTTGTTACATTGAGGTACCTTCCCTCTAAGCACATTATGTTGAGAGTTTTTACCAGTAACATTTGTTGTATTTTGTTAAATGCTTTTTCTGCCTCTACTGACATGATCATGTGAATTTGATACTTTCTCTTGTTAATGTGATGCATCACACTAATTGATTTGAGGGTATTGAACTATCCTTGCATCACTGGAATAAATCACACCAGATCATGATGAATAATTTTTCTAATATACTGTTGTATTTGGTATTCTAATGCTTTGTTGAGGATTTTTGCATCTATTTTTCATCAAGGATATTGGTCTTTAATTTTATTTTCTTATAGTTTCCTTGTCTAGTTTTGGTATCATAATAATGCTGACCTTATAAAATTCATTTTTAAGTGTTTCCTCCTCCTCTGTTTATGAAATACTTGAAAAGGACTGATATTAGTTCTTTAAATATTTGGTAGAATGTACCAGTGAAATCACCTAATTTATTCTTCTTTCTGTCCATATTTTCTATTTCTTCATGATTTAGTCTTGGTAGCATGTATGTTTCTAGGGATTTATCCATTTCTCTTAAGTTGTCCAATTTATTGACATCCAGTTGTTCATAGTAATGTCTTCCTTTGTGTGGGATTGCCAATACTTTTTAAAATAATGAGTAGATCTTGAATGTTTTTAGTTGCATTTTATGACTCTGTTAAACACAATCATTTTAGGATAGGAGTTAAGATAGTGGAGCAGCATGGAGATCCTGAGCTTGTTTTGTCCTTGAAATGCAGTTAGATCAGCACCAAACCATTTGAACAGCTAGGAAATTGATCTAAGGATTAAGGCAACAAACTACAGAATTCAGCAGGTATGCAGTGCAGAGAGGTGAACTGTGGGAGAGAAAAGCCACAGAGGGTAGAGAGCCATTTTTGCAGAGAGAGAACAGAGAAAGGAAGAGAAGGGGGGGGAGCGCAGCTCATTGGGATCATGCAAGAAATGCACACCCCCCCAAAAGTACCTGGAGAGAAAGAGTGAAAACACTGTCAGGGAAGTGAACATGAAATCTGTTCCCCAAAACCATTGACAGGGAGAAAGCACAGGATTTCCATATCACCAGGGTTCTGTAAACAGTGGAGTGCAGAGTCTGAAGCTTCAGTGCTCCATGTCTGGTGGTGCTCTGTTGAGAAAGTAGGGTGAATCCCCAGGAGCAGAAAGCGGGGTCTGAGGGGTCCATGTGCCACACAGGAGAAACAGTTCCCCTGCTTGGAGTGCCCTGGGTATAGGCCTTACAGCCTCCCCACAGGCAAAGGCCCCAGGGGACCCTGGAGAGCAGCCATGTATTGGGTCAAAGATGCCAGATTGCAGCAAAACCTGGTGCTGGCTGTGTGTTGTGACTTTCCATAATCTCCGAACCTCTGCCACTGTGTGACCACACAAGCATTTTCTGGAGCGAGCCAGCACCTAGTCGTTGCTCAGCGAGACCCTCCCCCAGAGAGTTGGCACGGGTCCAAGCCTCAGGGGCCTCTGAAGTATGGGGTTTTGAAACACAATCACGTCTGAGATAAAATTCTGGAGGGAGGTGCTGCCTGGCAGGCAGACAGCTTGGACTCAGGGTAGAGGCAGGGAGTGGATGGAGGCCTGAGACCAAGGAAGGGTGATTGATCACAGGTTGGTGAGAGCATGAAGTTCCTGTGCCGGAGACTAGGGAGCTGGATGCAGCCATTTCCACCTCTCCCACACATATGCAGTGTGCGTGCACACTGATCCACCCCAGCAAGCTAAGCAGTGACACCCAGTGGAGAACATAGCCATTATGCCAAGCCCTGCAATACTGTGCCCTCCAAGCACATCCCCCAGAAGACCACAGGTCCCTCCACCTGCTTAGTGTATGGACTATAGAGGGCTTCATAGTTTCAGTTCTAGGGGAAACTGGATGTAACTGCATTCGGGTTTCATTCTGTTTGCTGTTTCATACATTCTTTTTGTTTTCTTTGCTTCTGTTTTTACTTAATTGTTTTCTTTTTTCTTTCTTGTCTTTCTCAGATACAGAAAGAAAAAAAATATTTTTATTTTTTACTTTATTTTTATTCACTTTTAATTCTATTTCACTTTATATAATTTTTTTTAATTTTTAAATTTTTTCTTACCTTTTTTTTCTTCCCTTTTTTCTTTATTCTATCAAGCTTCTTTCAAAAAACAGACCAAAACACACTTAGTATGTAGCTTCTTTTATTTAATTTTTGTTCTGTTTTTAATTTTTTCTTCCTCCAAAATGACAAAATGAAGGAATTCACGCCAAAAGAAAGAACAGGAAGAAATGACAGCCAGGGACTTAACACAGATGTAATATGATGTCTGAATTAGAATTTAGAGCCATGATAATAAGAATACTAGCTGGGGTTGAAAAAAAGCATAGAAGACACCATAGAATCCCTTTCTGTGGAGATAAAACCAGGGAAGACCCTGAATAGTCAAAATAATGTTGAAAAAGAAAGCCAAAACTGGAGACATCCCAATTCCAGACTTCAAGCTGTATTACAAAGCTGTAATCATCAAGACAGTATGGTACTGGCACAAAAACAGACACATAGGTCAGTGGGACAGAATAGAAAACCCAGCAATGGACCCACAAACATATGGCCAACCAATCTTTGACAACACAGGAAAGAATATACAACAGAAGAAAGACAGTCTCTTCAGCAAATGGTGTTGGGAAAACTGGACAGTGACATGCAGAAGATTGAACCTGGACCACTTTCTTACACCAGACACAAAAATAAACTCAAAATGGATGAAACACCTAAAGTAGGACAGGAAGCCATCAAAATCCTAGAGGAGAAAACAGGCCACAAACTCTTTGACCTTGGCCACAGCAACTTCTTATTTGACATGTCTCCAGACACAAGGGAAACAAAAGCAAAAATGAACTGCTGGGACCTCATCAAGATAAAAAGCTTCTGCACAGCGAAGGAAACAACAAAACTAAAAGGCAACTGATAGAATGCGAGAAGACATTTGCAAATAACATATCAGATAAAGGGCTAGTATCCAAAATCTATAAAGAAGTTGTC
Source organism: Prionailurus bengalensis (assembly GCF_016509475.1). Taxonomy (NCBI): domain Eukaryota; kingdom Metazoa; phylum Chordata; class Mammalia; order Carnivora; family Felidae; genus Prionailurus; species Prionailurus bengalensis. The sequence goes on along the minus strand of NC_057349.1, from coordinate 9,424,609 downwards.
AAACTCAACACCCAAATAAACCACAAACAATCTAGTGAAGAAATGGGCAGAAGACATGAATAGACACTTTTATAAAGAAGACATCCAGATAGCTAACAGACACATGAGAAGATGCTCAACATCACTCATCATCAGGGAAATACAGATCAAAGCCACAATGAAATACATCCTTGTATCTGTCAGAATGGATAAAATTAACAACTCAGGCAACAACAGATGTTTGCGAAGATGTGGAGAAAGAAGAACCCTTTTGCACTGCTGGTAGGAATGCAAACTGGTGCAGCCACTCTGGAAAACAGTATGGAGGTTCCTCAAAAAACTAAAAATAGAACTACCCTACGACCCAGCAATTGCACTACTCGGTATTTATCCAAGGGATACAGGTGTGCTGTTCCAAAGGGACACATGCACCCCAATGTTTGTAGCAGCACTATCAACAATAGCCAAAGTATGGAAAAAGCCCAAATGTCCACTGATGGATGAATGGATAAAGAAGATGTGGTATGTGTGTATATACGTATATACACGTTATATACACACTTATGTATATATATGTTTGCATGTGTGTGTATATATACATATATATATATAATGGAATATTATTTGGCAATCAAAAAGAATGAAATTTGCCATTTCCAACAACATGGGTGAAACTAGAGTGTATTATGCTAAGCAAAATAAGTCAGAGAAAGACAAATATCACATGATTGCACTCACGTGGTATTTAAGAAACAAAACAGATGAACACAGGGGAATGGAAGCAAAAATAAGAAAAACAGAGAGGGAGACAAACCATAAGAGACTCTTAAATACAGAGAACAAACTGAGTGTTGCTGGAAGGGTGTTGGGTAGGGGGGTGGGCTAAATGGGCAATGGGCATTAAGAAAGGCACTGTTGGGCTGAGCACTGGGTGGTGTATGTAAGTAATGAATCACTAAACTCTATTTCTGAAATCATTATTACACCATACGTTAACTAACTTGGATTTAAATTAAAAAAGAAAACCATTTTGTTAAAGGGTAATGCGCATTGGGGTGCCTGGGTAGTTCAGTTGGTTGGACACCAGATTCTTGATTTTGGCTCAGGTCCTGATCTCACAGTGAGATCAGCCTGTGGGGAGTTAGGATTAGGATTCTCTGTCTCCTTCTCCCTCTGCCCATGCCCTGCACACTCAGGCATACATACACAACAGCATGTGCTCTCTCTTTCTGTCTCTCTTTTTCTTTTCTTTTTTTTTTTTCAACGTTTATTTATTTTTGGGACAGAGAGAGACAGAGCATGAACGGGCGAGGGGCCGAGAGAGAGGGAGACACAGATTCGGAAACAGGCTCCAGGCTCTGAGCCATCAGCCCAGAGCCCGACGCGGGGCTCGAACTCCCGGACCGCGAGATCGTGACCTGGCTGAAGTCGGACGCTTCACCGACTGCGCCACCCAGGCGCCCCAAGTCTCTCTTTTTCTGTAAAAAAGCAAGTGTGATACAAATAAAAATACAATATAGAGCTCAACAAATGATCACAAACTGAATACCCATGTAATCACCACTACATGAAGAATGGATAGTTAGTATTGTCAGAAGCCTCCTTCTAGAGCCTTTCCAACCTCTATTACCTTCCCCCTGTGAAAAACAATGAGGCTTCTACCTTGTGATATCATATATTAATTTTGTTTTTTAATCTTATATACATATTATAAGTATGCATTATTTTGTATCCAGCTTTGTTTGCTGATATTACCTTTATGAGCAAGATTTATTATCCTTTTTACATATTGCCCAATTAACTTTTATAAAGTTTTTTTAAATATTTGTCATTTCTATTTGTTAATTCTATTTTGTTTAGAATTTTTGTGATTGAAATATTGTTTTTCTTATAGTGTTTGTCACATTTCGGTGTCAAGTTTCCTTAGGCACTAGGGATTATCTTTTATTTCCTATTCACTGAAAGAGTGGTAAACATCAGCATTAATTCTGTCTTAAATGTTTGGAAGAATTCATGAGTGAGACTTTAAGCCTAAAGTTTTCTTTATGGGAAGGTTGTTAATTATAAGTCCAATGAATTTAAGATTCTGATTTTTCTATTTCCTCTTGTATCCATTAAGGTAGCCACTACTGACATTTTTGAGGAATGTGTCAGTTTTATCATACTTATCCAAATCCAAAATTTTTCAAAGTTGCTCATGATATCCTAAAATCTTATAAATATTTTCGGCAAGATCTATAGTGTTGTCTCCTTTTATGTTCCTAATGTTATTTGTGTTTTTTCTTTTTATCAATCTTTCCTGGATTTAATGAATTTTATTGGTCCTTTCTAAGAACCAACATTTAGCTTTCTAATCATCTTTCTTGATTATTTTCTGTTTCCTTTATTTCTCTTTCCTTTATTACTTCCTCCTTTCTACTCTTTGGGGGGAGTTTGATTACTTCATCCCTAGAACTTAAGATAAACGTCTGGTTCATTTTTTTAGATCTTGTTATTTACAGATATATAAACTTAAGGGTACAACTTTTTTAAATGTTTATTTCTTTATATTGAGAGAAAGAGAGTAACACAGGTAGAGAGGGGCAGAGAGAGAGGGCGAGAGAGAATCCCAAGCACAGAGCTGACGGCACAGAGCCTGACGCAGGGCTCTATCCCATGAACAGTGAGATCATGACCTGAGCTGAAACCAAGAGTCAGATGAGAGACCCAGGCGCCCCTAAATTTAAGGGTATAAATTTTAAACATTGCCTTAACTGTACCTCACCAATCCATTTTATTAGTAGCAGTAGTACTTTTGTGGCTTGGTCTAGGCTTACATTTTATGATTTATTTTAAAAACAGGCATCTACTTTTATTTACATCCCATCATAAACCTCTAAACGTTTTTTATCTATATGTATGTTAATTTGATTAAAAGTTTGGGACTTTCAACTTCTCTTGTCTAGAGGGCATATGAGAAAAGTGTGCACACTTGCCTATACCTTTTTAATTTTGTTTTTTAAAATGTTATCTTTCTAAGTTGAAGTATCGTTGACATATATTGGTTTCAAGTGCACAACTTAGTGACTGGACAATTACGTACATTAAGAAATGGTCACCACAATAATTGTAATTTCCATCAGTTACCATACAAAGTTATGATAATATTAGTGACTCTATTCCCTATGATGTACTTTTTATTCCTGTGACCTATGTATTTTGTAACTGGAAGTTTGTACCATTTAATCCCTTTCCTCTATTTCACCCATCCTGTCACCTACCTCCCCTGCGGCAACCACCAGTCTGTTATCTGTATTTTCAGTCTTATTATGTTTCTTTTGTTTGTTCGTTTGTTTTGTTATTTAGATCCCATATATATGGGAAGTCATATTGGTTCTGTCCTTCTCTGATTTATTTCACTTAGCGTAATACACTCTAGGTCTCTCCATGTTGCCCCGAATGACAATACTACATTCTTTTTTATGGCTGAGGAATATTCTATTGTGTATACATACCACATATTCTTTATCCATTCATGTATTGATGGACATTTAGGTTGCTTCCATATTTTGGCTATTGCAAATACTGCCACAGTAAACATAGGGGTGCATCTATCTTTGTGAATCAGTGTTTTCATTTTCTTCAGGTAAATACCCATCTGTGGACTTACTAGATTGTATGCTATTCCTATTTCTATTTGCTTTTTCTAGTAACCTCCATACTGTTTTCCATGGTGGCTGTATCAATGTACATTTCCACAAACTGCGCATGAGGATTGACTTTCTCCATATTTTTGATACGACTTCTTATTTCTTCCTTTTTTGACACCAACCATTCTGACACAATGAAAGGTGATAGGTCATTGTGGTTTTGATTTTCATTGCTCTTATTATTAGCGATTAAGCCCATTTGCATGTGCCTGATGACCATTTGTGTGTCTTCTTTAGAAAACTGTCTATTCAGGTACTCTGCCCATTTTAATTAGATTAGTTCTTTTAAGAGGCATAACTTGACTTTGTGTATCTGAGATGTTAACCCCTGTATCAGCTAAATCATTTGCAAATACCCTCTCCCATTCAGTAGGTTGCCTTTTAGTTTTGTTGATAGTTTATTTAACTGTGGAAAAATGTTTTATTTAGCTTTATTTAGTCCCTATTGTTCTTCTTTTTCTCATTTGCTTGAGGAGACGTCTCTAGTAAAACATTGCTAAGACTGATGTGCGACAGTTTACTGCCTATGTTCTCTTTTAGAATTTTATGCCTTCATGTGAAGGTCTTTAATTCAATTTGGTAAGTATGTTTTCGTGTATGGTATAAGTGGTTTATGTTCATTCTTTTCCTTATAACAGTTCGGTTTTCCCAACAGCATCTATCGAAGAGATTATCTTTCCCCATTGTGCATTCTTGCCTCCTTTGTCATAGATTAATTGACCATAGAAGTATGGGTTTCTTTCTGGGCTCTCTGTTCTGTTCTGTTGGTCTGTGTATCTATTTTCGTGCCAGTATTATACTGTTTGACTCCTGTATCCCTTTCCTTTATTTTCCTTGATTCCTTTCTTTAGTATAGTTTGGAATCTGGGAGCAGGCTTCTTCTACCTTTGTGCTTCCTTCTCAAGGTGGCTTTAGATATTCGGGGTCCTTAGCTGTTCAACAAAAAGTTTATGATTAGTGTTTCTAGTTCTCTGAAAACTACTGTTGGTATTTTCATGAAGATTGCATTGAATCTGCAGATTGCTTTTGGTAGTATGGTCATTTTAACAATATTAATTCTTCCAATTGATGCACAGTATATCTTTCCACTTATTTGTGTCATCTTAAATTTCTTTTTTTGATGTCTCACAGTTTTCAGAGTGATTTCCCCTCAGTTAAATTTATTCCTAAGTATTTTATTCTTTTTGATGCAATCGTAAATAGGATTTTTTTCTTAATTTCTCTTTCTGCTAATTTGTTTTTAGTGTATGGAAATACAACATAATTTTTTGTATTCATTTTATATCCTGGACCTTGCCTGAATTAATCTATTAGTTCTGATAGCATTTAGTGGAATCTTTAGGGGTTTCTGTATATAGTATGATGGCATCTGCAAATGGTGATAGTTTTACTTCTTTGTTACCAATTTAAATGTCTTTTATTTCTTGTCTGATTGCTGTGGGTAGGGCTTCCAATAAATCTTAGTGTTGAATAAAAGTGGTGAGAGTACACACCCTACTCTTATTCCTATCCTAGAACAAAAATTTTTTGGTTTTTCACCATTGAGTATGATGTTAGCTGTGGGTTTGTCATATATGGTCTGTATTATGTTGAGGTATGATCCCTCCAGATCCACTTTGTCGGGCATTTTTTTTTTGCCATGAATATATGTTATATTTTAAAACCCTTTTTCTGCCTCTATTGAGATGATCATATGGTTTTCATCTTTCCTTTTGTTAATCAGATGTATCACATTGACTGATTTGTAATTATTGAACCATCCTTGCATCCCTGGAATAAATCCCTTTGATCATTGTACATGATCCTTTTAATATATTGGCCTGTAGTTTGTTTTCTTTCTTTCTTTTCTTTCTTTTTGCTTTTCTTTCTTTCTTTCTTTCTTTCTTTCTTTCTTTCTTTCTTTCTTTTCTTCTTCTTCTTCTTCTTCTTCTTCTTCTTCTTCTGTAGTGTCTTTGTCTGGTTTTGGTATTTGGGTAATTCTGGCCTCATAGAATGAATCTGAAATTTTTTCCTTCTTCTGTTTTTGGAGTAATTTGAGAAGAATAGGTAGTAATTCCTCTTTAAATATTAGGTAGAATTTATCTATAAAGCCATCTGGTCCTGGACATTTTTTTTTTTGGTATTTTTTTAGTATCAATTCAATTTCATTACTAGTAAGTGGTCTGTTTAAATTTTGTTTCTTTATGATTAAGTTTTGAATATTGTATGTTTCCAGGAATTTATCAGTTTCCAGGTTGTTAAGTTTGTTGGCATATAATTTTTCATTCTATTCTCTTATAATTATTTGCATTTTTGTAGGTTGTTATTTCTTTTTTTCATTTGTGGTTATATTTGAGTCCTCTCTTTTGTTTTTCTTGATGAGTCTGGCTAAAGTTTCATCAATTTTGTTTATCTTTCAAAGAATCAGCTCTTGGTTTCATTGATCTTTTGTAACTTTGTAAGAGTCCATTTCATTTATTTCCACTATAATCTGCATTATTGCCTTCCTTCTACTAATGTTGGACTTTGTTCTTTACTAGTCCTTTAGGTATAAGATTAAATCGTTTATTTGAGATTTTTCTTGTTTCCTGAAGTAGTTCTGCATTGCTATAAACTTCCCTCTTAGAACTTTTTTTTGTGTGTGTCCCAAAGATTTTGGAGTATGTGTTTCCATTTTCAGTTCTCTCCAGGTATTTTTTATTTCCCCTTTGATTTCTTCATTAAACCATTCAATTTCAATATCATGTTTTAAGCCTCTGCTTGTTTGTGTATTAGTTTTTTTCTTATATCTATTTTTATACCATTGTGGTCAGAAAAAAATGTTTGATGTGATTTCAGTATTCTTAAATTTATTAAGACTTGTTTTGTGACCTACCATGTGATCTATCCTGGAGAATGTGCTATGTGCACCTGAAAAGAATGTGTATTCTGCTGTATGGAGAAGAAATGTTCTGTGTATATCCATTAAGTCCATCTAGTCTAATGTGTCATTCAAAACCTGTTTCCTTGTTGATTTTCTATCAGGATGATCTATCCATTGATGTAAGTAAGGTGTTAAAGTCCCATACCATTATTATATCACTGTCAATTTCTGCCTTTGTATCTATTAATATTTGCTTTATATATTTAGGTGCTCCTATGTTGAGTGCATAGATATTCATAATTGTTATGTCCTCTTATTGGATTGATCCCTTTATGATTATGTAATACCTTCTTTGTCTCTTGCTACAGTCTTTGCCTTAAAGTCTATCTTGTCTGATATAATATTGCTACCCTCGCTTTTTTCCCCACTTGCATTTGCATGGAATATCTTTTTTCATCCCTTCCCTTTAAATTTGAATGTGTCTTTAGATCTGTAGTGTCTGGTATGCAGCATTATAGAAGGATCTTGTTTTGTTTTTGGTTTTTTACCCGTTCAGTCACCCTATGTCTTTTGGTTGAAGCATTTAGTTCACTTACATTCAAAGTAATTATTGATAGGTATATACTTATTGTCGTTTTGTTAATCATTTTTTGCTTGTTTTGTCATTCTTCTCTGTTCTTTTCTTGCTCTTTTCTCTTGTGGTTTTTTGCCTTTCTTTAACGTTAGGTTTTGATTTCTTTCTCTTTATTTTCTTGTATATCAAAGGGTTTTCATTTTGGGTTATCATGGGGTTTATACGTGTATAGCAGTCTATATTAAGCTGATGGTCACTTAAGTTCAAACACATTCTGAAAGCACTAGGATGTGCCTCCCTTCATGTTTTTTGTAAATGATGTCATATTTTAAATCTTTTTATTGTTTGTTTCCCTTGACTAATTTTTGTAGACTAATTAACTTTACTACTTTTGTCTTTTCACCTCCATACCAGGTTTATTAATGATTAATCTACCTTTACTGTATATTTGCTTTTTTTAACGTATGAATTTTTTCCTAATTTTATGCTAGTTATAACCTTTTCTTTCCAGTTATAGAATTCCTTTTAACATTCTTAAAAGGCCAACTTTGTGGTGATGAACTCCTGTAATGTTTGTTTGGGAAACTATCTCTCCTTCAATTCTGAATGATATTCTTGGTGGAAAAAGTATTTTGGGTTGCAAATTTTTTCTTTCAGCTCTTTGAGTGTATCATGTCACTCCCTTCTGGCCTGTGAAGTTTCTGCTGAAAAATCAGCTGATACCCTTATGGGGTTTCCCTTGTTTGTAACTGTTTTCTTTTCTCTTACAGCTTTTTTTTTTTTTAACGTTTATTTATTTTTGGGACAGAGAGAGACAGAGCATGAACGGGGGAGGGGCAGAGAGAGAGGGAGACACAGAATCTGAAACAGGCTCCAGGCTCTGAGTGGTCAGCACAGAGCCCGACGCGGGGCTCGAACTCACGGACCGCGAGATCGTGACCTGGCTGAAGTCGGACGCTTAACCGACTGCGCCACCCAGGCGCCCCCTCTTACAGCTTTTAAGATTCTCTCTTTATCTTTAGTTCTTTCATTTTAATTGTTATGTGTCTTGGTACGAACCTCCTTGGCTTTATCTACTGGGCCCTTTGGTGGAGCGGGTTTTCTGGGGAACATCAGAGCAGGGCATATGGTGCTAGCAAGGTAGTTGGAGAATATTAGAACTGGTTCTCACAAGCATCTGACTATTTAGGCTGAGGAAGGCAAGAAAAATTGCACCCACTAGTACTGTTGTTCCTAGAGAAATCTGTAGTTCCTTGCCCTTGTGGCACAGGTCCCAACATTAGTCCGTAAATCTAAATCTCTTGCATGTATACTCCAGGCACTTTTCAAACGGTGCTTCTGGCCTCTGTCTTCTGCAATTACTTAGCATGCCGGCTCTCTAAGGGCAGAGACTTGGTTTCCTATAGCCCTCCAGCTCACCTGGAGTTAAGCCCTGCTGAGTTTCAAAGCTGGACATTATGTGGACTTGTCTTTCCAACGCAAGTCCCTAGGGCCAGGGATGCCCCATGTGGGGTCAGATCCCCTTGCTCTTCTGTACTTGTGATGTCTCTCCAGTTTGTGGTTACTCAGTCTTGGGGTTTGGTTCCTAAGTATCAACACTCCTGCTCTTTTTGATATGGGCTTCTCTGCAAGTTTTCCATGGACTAGCTGTTCTAATAGCCTTCGGGTCATTTTCAGAGTGAGTTGTAATACGTGAGTACTTGTTTTGGTGTGTCTTTCGGGTGAAATGAGTTCAGGATCCTTTCACTGTACCATCTTCGCTCTATTTTAACTCTTAAATGTTTGATCAGAATTTACCTGTTATCTCTGTTGCTTTCAGGTAAATAAAAATAAAACTTTTAAATAAAAAGGATTTGTCTGTGAAGCCATCTGGTCCTGGACTTTTGTTTCTTGGGAGATTTTGACCACTGATTCAATTCTGTTATTAGTAACACGTCGGTTCATATTTTGTCTTTCTTTTTAATTCAGTCTTGGAAGATAGTATGTTTCCAAAAATGTACCCAGTTCCATTTTTCATACTATTGTCTTATAATCCTTCAAATTTTTGTGGTCAGTTGTAACTTCGGTTTCATTTTTAATTTTCTTAGAGTTCTCTTTTTTTTTTTTTCTTGACAAGTCTGGCTTCAGGTTTATTAATTTTGTTTATCTTTATAAAAAACTAGCTCTTAGTTTCACTGGTCTTTATTCTGTTTAGTCTTTTATTAATTGCCACTCTAATCTTTATTATTTTCTTCTACGAACATTGGGCTTTCTTTTTCTAGTTTCTTTAGGTGTAGGGTTAGACTGTTTGATATTTTTCTTGGTTCTTGAAGTAGTTCTGCATTCCTATAAATTCCCCTCTTAGAATTGCCTTTGTTGCATCCTAATGATTTGGAACCATTGTTTTTCCATTTTCTTTTGTCTCCAGGGATCTTTAAAAATTCTTCTTTGATTTTTTCATTGACTCATTTGTTGTTAATAGCATATTGTTTAGCTTCCATGTGTTTGTGGTTTTTCCAGCTTCTCTCTTGATTGATTTCTACTTTCATACCGTTGTGATTGAAAAAGATGCTTGAGGGGTGCAGTGTGCTTAAATTTTTGCGACTTATTTTGTGGCCTAACAGCTGATATATCCTCGAGAAATGTTTCATGTGCACTTACCTATACTTTTTCTTCAGTCTCACCTTACCCCTTCATTCTCCCTGCCCAAATCCACCATTCCTTGGAGTTCTTCTTCAGAGAGGCTTTCTGATGTCTCCCTTCTCTGAACTTACAGTGGTTGATATCTTTCTTACTCATTTTGACAGTTGCTAACAAACTTAGTGTTACCTTTTTCAAGTTACTTTTTTCAACCTTTTCAAGTTACCTTTTTCAAGTATGTATGTATTTTTGGTTAGCCTATTGTAATATCTGGAGATCTCCTATGTTTAAACTTATTTTTATGGCTCTCAGCATGTTGTATGGTGCCAGAAATGTGAATCACAGATACAGAAAGAGCAGGAGTATCTGTGTGGAGGATATGGCAACTGCCCACCCACCTCCTCTCAACACTCACTTCCCTTGGGCCCTGTATGGCTATGTCCAGGGCCCTGTATGGCTATTAAGGGCCCTGTATGGCTATTGAGCAGGACATGCCATTGTGCTGGGGAGTTGTCTCAATGACAAATGACATTTGGTCCACCAATACTCCAACTTCTTTTCTCAGGTGGGACAACTCTGGGGTGTGCTCTACATAGTCTCCCAGAGATCCCCAGCAGACAGTGCCCCATTTGCCCACAGTGGTAGTCTACTAATTAATGCATGTTGTATTATCTTCTATCCTTTCCCTGTCTCCCACATTCCAGGTCCTTCCTCTATCAATTCCCAAACAGATTTCTTTTACTTAAAGTGAAATCCCCATCTTAGGTGTGTTTCTGGGAGATGCCACCCATGCCCGTTTACGGACATTTCTTTGTCTCTAAATGGATCATTCTTCATTCAGAAATTAACAAGGCTTAAAAAACCAAATAATTACAATTTATTCAAACTAATAGCACAAGAAGATTTGTTTCATATAATTCTCAAAATTAGCTTACACAGTCTGGTGATACAGACTTCAGTCTAAGAAGGCAGCTCAGTGTTCCAGTGCTGACGTCATCACTCCCTGGGTGTGTAGCCATGGGAAAGTCGCTCGGCTTCTTCAGATATCAGGTTCCTAACTTAAAAATGGGTGGTAATACCTTGCTTTTGTTTGTTTTTTCTAAGGTAGAGGACAGTGCAGCATTTGACCCTGCAGGAACACAGTCATCAATATCTGACCTTTACTCCAACAGACTGTCATTTACTCTTTAAAAAACAAACACCAGATAGGTTAAAGTAGCAACTATTAAGTATTAAGAGTGTGAATGAATGAACTAACCTACCAAGGAAGGAACAGTAGGAGGGAAAAAAAATGAATGAAAACTTGGCTTTGCAATGCAATATGAGCTCCCTGCAATTACCTGAAATGTCCACAAGATGTCATTACTTTCCACCAATTCAGAAAAACCATCCTCATTCAAGTCGCTTTCAGATCTTTGAACAGATATAATTGATCACTTGTAATTGAAAGAGGTTCTGTCATTTCTAATGTCTTTTGACTGCTTCCTTGTTTTCTCTTAAATCTACCTCAAGAAATACTGTAAAACCTAGACTCAGGCTTGAGACTGAATGCTCTAATGCTGGGAAACATGAAGAGATCACCCTAGTGGGGTCCCCATGTGACTGAGTATAAACAACAAAAAGACGGGAGACCTTGCATTAAGCCCTTAACCTGCTCAGTTGCAAAGCTTCTCTCTGCACTTTCTTGTAATTTTACCACCTTCCCTGCTTCTGACTCATGGGAAACAGTGATTCTGCAACATCCAAAAGGCAACACATTGGAATTGTAAATTGTGCTTTCTTCTTGAAATACTTCTCGCACTTTCCCTCACCAGGACTAGTGTTCAAATCACCGTAGTGAGTTTATGTGTGTGGTGTATGCGTTCATCCAGTTTGGAGCAGTTCTATGCTTATTGGGTTTTTTTTCCAGTAACATAAGCATTGTGTTTGCAAATCATTATTGCAAGTTTTTACACATTTCAAAAACACCAAAATTATGTTAACCAGGCTCAATATTTTAACTTCAGCTATGTTTAGTATTGACATACCTTAAGTCCAATTGAAATACTGTATTCATGCAAGATCTAATGCAAAATATGCTTATGGATTGAAGGTTTTTAAAGGTCCCAGATAATTCTGAGGTTTTGTATCCTTTATTACTGTTCTCTACTGAGATTCTTTCTCCTAATCTTTTTTATGGACATTGGGATAAATTATCTTTATTAATGGCAATTCAAATCTGGTGAGGCAGAGAAGGCAGGGAACTCACTCTGTTATAACAAAGAAGTTTCTTGGTAGCTTTTCAGAAGATCATTCAACTTTATAGACCAAAAGAGTAGTTTTGCTTTAAAGGACCGTATTTCCTATACAGACACATCCAACTTACCAAGAGGCCAAATCAAGTCACTTAGGAAGGTGGCAGGTTAAATGGGGCCTCGGAGAAGCAGACCTTAGCCTTGTGTTCTAATGGATTGTGAGATATAACTAAGTAATTTCTAATGTAGTTATTATCGAAGTATAATTGATATGCAATGTTGTATTAGTTTCAGGTGTCCAACATATTCATTTGACGATTCTGTATGTTACTCAGTCCTCACCACGATAAGTATAGTTACCATCCATCACTGTACAACATTATTATGGTATTATTGACTGTACTCCTTATGCTGTGCTTTTCATCTCTGTGAATTAATTTTATAACTGGATGTTTGTGGCTCTTAATCCCCTTTACCTAATTCACACATTCCTCCAATCCACCTTCTTTCTGGCAACCACCAGTTTGTTCTCTGAGTCTGTTTCTGTTTCATTTTGTTCATTTGTTTTGGTTTTTAGGGTTCCCATGTAAGTGAAATCATATGATATTTGTCCTTCTGTCTCTGAATTATTTAACTTAGCATGATACCACAATACCCTCTAGGTCCATCTATGTTATTGTAAATGACAAATTTTATATTTTATGTGGCTGAATAAAGTTCCATTATGTAAATGTGTGTGTGTGTGTGTATATCACATCTTCTTTATCTGTTTATCTATCATTGGATACTTAGGTTGCTTCCATATCTTGATTATTGTAAATAATGCTACAATGAACAGAGGGGTGTATATATCTTTTCAAATTAGTGTTTTTATTTTCTTGGGCTAAATAGCTAGAAGTGCAATTGATAATATGGTACTTCTATTTTTCATTTTTTTTACACCTCCATATTTTCCATAGTGCTTATACCAATTAAGTTTCCCACCAACAGTACATGAGTGTTCCTTTTTGTCCAAATCCTCATCAACTCTTGATGTTTCTTGTCCTTCTGATTCTAGCCATTCTGATGGGCGTGAGGGGATAGCTCATGGTGATTTTGATGTGCATTCCATGATGATTAGTGATGGTGAGCATCTTTTCGTGTGTCTGTTGGCCATCTGTATTTCTTCTTTGGAAAAGGGTCTTTAGACATTTTTAATGCCCATTTTTAATCAAATTATTTAGGGGGCTCTTTTTGGTATTGATTTGTACAATTTCTTTACATATTTTGGATACTAATCCTTTACAGATATATTATTTGCAAATACACTTTCCCATTTAGTGGCTTGCCTTTTTTGTTGTGTTAATGGTTTCCTTTGCGCAAAAGCTTTTTATTTTGGTGTAGTCCCAATAGTTTATTTTTGCTTTCGTTTTGCTTTCTTCAGGAGGAATAAATAAATAATATATAAATAAATAAATATATTAGTAAGCCAGATGTCCAAGAGATTACTGTCTCTGTTTTCTTTTAAGAGTTTTATGGGTTCCATTCTCACATTTAGGCCTTTAATCCATTTTGAGTTTATTTTAAAATGTGTATAGTGTGAGAAAGTGGTCCGGTTGTATTCTTTTACATGCAATTGTTCAGTTTTCCCAATGCTATCTTTGAAAAGACATTCTTATCCTTACTGTGTATTTGTGCCTCCTTTGCCATGGGTTAATTGATCATGTAACTGTGGGTTCATTTCTGGGCTCTCTATCCTTTTCCATTGATTTATATGTCTATTTTTATGCCAGTACATTCCTGTTTTGGTTACTACAGATTTGTAGTATATCTTGATATCTGGGATTGTATAACTCCAGCTTTATTCTTCTGTCTCAAGATTGCTTTTGCTATTTGGACTCTTTTGTCATTCCATGCAAATTTTAGTATTATTTGTCCTAGTTCTGTGAGAAACGCTGTTGGTATTTTGATGGGGATTATGCTGAAACTGCTGATTGCTTTGGGTAGTATAGACATTCTGACAATACTAATTTTTCCAATCCCTGAGCATGGTATGTTTTTCATTTTTTGTTATCTTCAGTGTCTTTCATCAATGTCATAATTTTCAGAGTACAGGTTTTATCTCTTGGGTTAAATTTATTCCTAGGTATGTATTTTACTTTTTGGTGCAACTTTAATGGGATTGTTAACTTATCTTTCTGCTTTGTTGGTATTAAAAAAAAAATGCAGCAGAATTCTGTGTATGAATTTTGTACCCTGTCACTTTACTGAATCAATTTATCAATTCTAATAGTTTTTTGGTAGCATCTTTAGGATTTTCTATAATAGTATTATGTCATCTGCAAGTAGTAACAGTTTTACTTCTTCCTTGCCAATTTGGATGCTTTGTATTTGTCTGTCTTCTCCAATTGCTATGGCTAGGACTTCCAGTACTATTTTGAATAAAAATGGAGAATGGATCTGTATTTTGTTCCTGATCTTACAGGAAGTGTTTTCAGTTTTTCATCATTGAGTATGATGTTTGTTGTGGGTTTTCATATATGGCCCTGGTTATGTTGAGGTATGTTCCTCTAAATTCACTTTATTGAATGTTTTTAACATGAACGGATGTCCTATTTTTTCAAATATTTTTTCTGCATCTGTAGAAATTGTATAATGTTTATCTTTTCTCTTATTAGTGTCTATTAAATTGATTTGCAAGTGTTGAGCCATCCTGCAACCTTAGAATAAAGCCCACTTGATCCTGGTGAATTATTTTTTTAATGTATTGTTGAATTTCCTGTGTTAATATTTTGTTGAGGATTTTTACATCTATGTTCATCAGGGATATTGGTTTGTAGTTTTATTTTTTTTTGTAGTGTTTTTGTCTGGTTTTGATATTTTGGGTAATGCTAGCCTTGTGGAACAAATCTGGCAGTTTTTCTGTCTCTTGCATATTTTGGAATAGTTTGAGAAGTAATAATTCTTCTTTAAATGCTCAGTTGAATTCACCTGTAAAGTCATCTGGTCCTGGACTTTTGTTTGTTGGGAGTTTCTTGATCACTGATTCTATTTCATTACTGGGAATCTGTCAAATCAAATTTTCTATTTCTTCCTGATTCTGTTTTGAAAGAGTGTATGTTTCTAGGAATTTATCTACTACTTCCAGGTTGCCCAATTTGTTGGCATATAATTTTTCATACTATTTTATAATGTTTTTACTTATGTGTGTTGTTATTTCTCCTTGATTTCTCACTTTGAGTCCCCTCTCTCCTACTTGATAAGTCTGGCTAAATGTTTATCAGTTTTATCTTTTCAAAGAACCAGCTCTTGGTTTCATTTGATCTTCTTTTAGACTGTGTTTATTTCTGTTCTCTTCTTTAGTATTAACTTCCTTCTACTAACTTTGGGCTTTTCTGTTTGCTCTTCTTTCTAGTTCCTTTAGGTATGAGGTTAGATTACTTATTAGATATTTTTTTTGTTTCTTGAGGTGGGCCTGTATCACTAAATCTTACTTCTTAGTACTGCTTTTGCTGCATCCCAAAGATTTTGTATCTTTGTGTTTCTATTTTCATTTGTCTTCATGTATTTTTTTTATTCCTCTTTGATTTTTTTCATTAAACCATTGGTTGTTTAGTAGTTTGTGTTTTCTATTTTGTTTTTTTTTCCTTGTAATTGATTTTTAGTCTTACATCATTGTGGTCATAAACCATACTTGATACGATTTCAGTCTTCTTAAAGTTATTGAGACTTGTGGCCTACCATGATCTATCCTGGGAAATAGTCCATGTACACTGAAAAAGAATGTATATTCTGATTTTGGGGGAGATGGAATATTCTGTATTTATTGGTTAGGTCCATCAGGTCTAATGTGCCACTCAAAGCCTGTTTCTTTGTTGATTTTCTGTCAAAATGATCTATTTGTTGATGTACATGGGATGTTAAAGTCTCCTATTATTGTATCACTGTCAATATCTCCCTTTGCATCTATTAATATTTGCTTTATGTATTTAGGTGCTCCACTGTTGAGTGCACAGAAGTTTATAATTATTATATTCTCTTGTTGGATTGCTCCCTTTATTGCACTATTGTTTATTGCTCCCTTTATCCTCACATAATGCCTTTGTCTTTTGGTGCTTTTGTTTTAAAGTGTATTTTTTTCTGATATAAGGATAACTACTCTGGCTTTTTTCCCCACATTTATTTATATGTAATTTTTTTTTCATCCCTTCAATTTCAGTCTGTAGGTGCTTTAAGTTAAAGTGAATCTCTTACAGGAAGCATATAGATGGGTCTTGTTTTTTCATCTATTCAGTCACCCTTATCGTTTGATTAGAGTATTTAGTCCATTTACATTTAATATAATCACTGGTCCATATTAATTTGTTGCTTTTTTCTTTTTTCTTTCATGTTTTCTGGTTGTTTTTGTAGCTCTTCTTGGTTTCTTTGTTCTTCTCTTGCTCTCTTCCCTTGTGGTTGAATGTCTTTACATAGTGAAATGCTTGCATTACTTTCTCTTTATTTTTTGTATATCAATTGCAGGTTTTTGTTTGTGATTACCACTGGGTTCATATATAACATCTTGTGTGTACAGTGGTCTATATTAAGTTGATGATCTCTTAAGTGCACATATAATCTAAGAGTCTATATTTTTACCCCTTTCCATGTTTTGGGTATATGATGTCATATTTTGCATCTTTTTATTATTTGTATCCCTTGACTAACTTTGGTAGATATAATTGCTTTGGCTACTTTTGTGACTTGACCTTCATACTGGCTCTATAAGTGATTAATCTACTACTTTAACTTTATGTTTGCTTTTACCAGTGAAAATTTCTCCTTTCATAATTTTATTCTAGTTATTGCCTTTACTTTCCACTTAATTCCCTTTAACATTTCTTGTAAACTGGCTTAATACTGATAAACTCCTTTAACTTTTGTCTGGGAAACTTTTTATCTCTCCTTCAGTTCTGAATGATAATCTTGCTAGGTTGAGTATTCTTGGTTGTGGGTGGTTGTTTTTTGTTTTTCCTTTCAGCAGTTTCAATATATCATGCCACTTCCTTCTGGTCCACAAAGTTTCTGCTGAAACATTACCTGGTAGCCTTATGGAATTTCTCTTATATGTAACTGTTTCCCTTTCTCTTACAGCTTTTAAGATTCTGTCTTTAATTTTTAAGATTTTCATTATTATATGATTTGGTGTGTGGACCTCCTTGCATTTATATTGTCGGGAGCCCTCTGCTTCCTAGACCTGGATGTTTATTTCTCCTAAAGATTAGGGAAGTTTTCTGCTATTATTTCTTCAAATAATTTTCTGCTCCCTTCTTTCTCTTTTCTCCTTCAAGTGTCCCTATAATGTGAATGTTATACTTGATGATGTCACAGTGGTTCCTTAACCCATTCTCACTTTTTTTTATTATTTTTTGTTTTTGGTGTTCAGCTTGGTTGCTTTCCATTATCTTATCTTCCAGACCACTAATCTGTTATTTTTCATCCTCTAATCTGATTTTTTTTATTCTCTTGATGTATTTTACATTCTACTTACTGTATTCTTTACCTCTGACTCATTTCTTTTTATATTATCTATCTCTTTTTTGAAATTCTGAGTTTATCTACTCTTTTCTTTAGTCCAGTGAGTATTTTTACAATGGTTACTTCAAACTGTTTATCAGGTATATTTTTTTATATCTGTTATGCTTAGCTCTTTTTCTCTGATTTTTGCCTTGTTCTTTCATTTGGGACCTATTTTCTGTCTCCTCATTTTGTCTACTTCTCTCTGTTTTTCTCTTTGTATTAGGTATGTTATCAAAGTCTCCTGGTCTTCAAAGTAGTGGTCTGTTGAAAAAGGGGTCCTGTGGTGTCTTCTAGAGCAATCCCCCTGGGTCACTAGGACCAGACATCCAAAGGTGTTCTCTATGTGGGCTCTGTGCCCACTACTGTTGTGGCTTAGACACAGTTGCCATGGGCATGGTGGTGGATGGG
Source organism: Prionailurus bengalensis (assembly GCF_016509475.1). Lineage (NCBI taxonomy): Eukaryota > Metazoa > Chordata > Mammalia > Carnivora > Felidae > Prionailurus > Prionailurus bengalensis. The sequence continues at coordinate 9,406,729 of NC_057349.1, read as the reverse complement.
TCTGGCCTTCAGCCCAGCTGGCTGCTGTAACCCACCTCATATTCTATGGGCACATTGGCATGGTTTGCTCCTTGTTATAGTGTGAGGCCTGGATGCAGCCACCATGAGCTCACTGGTGGGTGGGCTGGCATTCAGCCTAGCTGTTTGCACTTAGTCTCTGTGACAGCTGCATGTACCCCACAGGGTAGGACTTCCTCCTTGTACAGCCTGCTAAGGCTCTGCTGCAGGAACTGAAGTCACGCCGTGTGGTGTTATCCCATCACCTCCTCAGTATAGGACTTGCTTTGGAGTGATGCTGATTTTAGTTGGAGCTACTTGCTTTGGCAGGATGACTAGCTGGGGTAGGAATTGCTTTGGAACGATGCCTGCCCCAGTGGCTAGCTTGGGTTGGGACAGTTCTGCAGGGGAATGCCAGAGTGGAGCACGCAGTGCCAAAAACTTAGATGGAGCGTGTTAGAATTGGCTCCTGCAAGCAACTGACTAAGCTGGGGGTGATGCAAGATAAATGACACCCACTAGCACTTTTGTTCCCAGAGAAATATGCAGACCCCCCACCCTTCCAGCACATGCCTTAAGATTAGTCAATAAATCTCCTTCACACATATGCCACATATTTTTCAAACTGCTGCTCTATGTTGTATCTCCCACTATTTATGATGCTGCCTCTTGAAGGGTGCAGACTCAGTTTCGTATCACCTCCAGCTCTCCTGGAGTTAAGTCCTGCTGATTTCCAAAGTTCCCAAAATTAAGGCCCACTGATTTTCAAAGCCAGTGTTTTCCCAGTGAGGATCCCCACAGCCAGGGGTACTTCATGTGGATTCTCTTCCATGCTTGTGGTGTCCCTCCTGTTTATGGTTCATTGTGCTGAGGGTTTGGATCCCAATGGCATCTCCACTCCTCCTACCCTTTTTAATGTGCTCTTTTCTCTATGGAAGATCTGTTGTGCCAGTCTTCAGGTTGTTTTCAGAGTTGTTGCAGAGAATGGAACTGTTGCCTCAGGGTGTCCAGGTGACAAGGTAAGCTCAGCATCCTCCTATTCTGTCATCTTCTCCCTCTCCTGTCAACGTAATTTCTTACTGATAGTAATTTTAAAAGATAAAGTTGACGATAGACTTTTAAACATTTTAAAAAATTATATACCATGTCCAAGCCAACCCCCATCATGGCCTCACTGGTTTTCGTTCCTCGATGTACTCACGGGAGCAGAAGAGAAAGGTATGGAAGATTTTGATCACTTGGGGCATCCTCACACTGCAAAGTTAAATAAGAAAAAAAAATTCGAACTCTGTAGGAAGTATTAGACTTTTGTAAAAATAAGTGCCTATATAAGGAACTAGAAAACCTCTTAACCTGCAAAAGAAAAACTAGAAATACAATAAAGTGTTAACAGTTACTGAGATTAAGGATGCCTTATCCTCCTCATGAACTTAAAACTTTCTAAAAGGATTTTTTTTAACTGAAGCGACAATCCACATCCAACAATTAGAAGGGGGTGTTTTTCAAAACTATGGCACATTTATTTACAAAATAGAATGCAGCTATTAAAAAAAAAACTTTTGGAAGATGGCGGCGTAGGAGGACGCTGGGCTCACCGTGCATCCTGCTGAGCACTTAGATTCCACCTACACCTGCCTAAATAACCCAGAAAACCACCAGAAGACCAGCAGAACAGAGTGTCTGGAGCCAAGTGCAGAGGAGAGGCCCACGGAAGAGGGTAGGAAGGGCGGCGAGGTGGTGCCCGCTCCACGGACTGGCAGGAGGGAGCCAGGGCGGAGGGGCGGAGGGGCGGCCCACCGGCCAAGCAGAGCCTCCAAGTCTGGCTGGCAAAAGCGGAGGGGCCAGACGGAGTGTGTTCAGACAGCAAGCGGGACTTGACATCTGGAAGGTTATAAGCTAACAGCTCTGCTCGGAGAATGGGAGGGCTGGAGGACAACGGGAGGGAGAGTCCTTGAGCCCCAGACGACAGAGCTCAGCTTGGCGGGGAACAAAGGCGCTCGCCACCACCATCTCCTTCGCCCATCCCCTAGCCAAAATCCCAAAGGGAACCAGTTCCTGCCAGGGAACTTACTTGCACCGCACAAACACCCAATGCTGTGCTGTGGAACCATCCCTCCGCCTGGCTGCGGGTCTGACTCCCTCTCAGTGCCGCAGGGCCCCTCCAGAAGCGGATCACCAAGGATAAGCAAGCTTGAGCCTGCCCCTCCCACCCCCGTGCACCTGGCCAATCCACCCCAGCTAATACGCCAGATCCCCAGCACCACAAGCCTGGCAGTGGGCAAGTAGCCCACAGGGGCCACGCCACCCCACAGTGAATCAAGCCCCTAGGGGAGGGGAAGAGAAGGTATACACCAGTCTGACTGTGGCCCCATAGTGGGCTGGGGGCAGACATCAGGTCTGAGGCCCCGCCCACCAATGCAAGCTATTGGAGACAGCACAGGGGATGTGCCCTGCAGTTCTATCCAAAATGACGAAACAGAAGAATTCCCCTCAAAAGAATCTCCAGGAAATAACAACAGCTAACGAACTGATCAAAAAGGATTTAAACAATATAACAGAAAGTGAATTTAGAATAATAGTCATAAAATTAATCGCTGGGCTTGAAAACAGTATACAGGACAGCAGAGAATCTATTACAGCGATCAAGGGACTAAGGAACTGTCAGGAGGAGCTAAAAAATGCTATAAATGAACTGCAAAATAAAATGGAGACGACCACGGCTCCGATTGAAGAGGCAGAGGAAAGAATAGGTGAACTAGAAGATAAAATTATGGAAAAAGAGGAAGCTGAGAAAGATAAAAAAAAATCCAGGAGTATGAGGGGAAAATTAGAGAACTAAGTGATGCACTAAAGACAAATAATCTATGCATAATTGGTATCCCAGAGGAGGAAGAGAGAGAGAAAGGTGCTGAAGGTGTCCTTGAAGAAATAATAGCTGAGAACTTCCCTGATCTGGAGAAGGAAAAAGACACTGAAACCCAAGAAGCACAGAGAACTCCCTTCAGACGTAACTTGAATTGATCTTCTGCAAGACATATCATAGTGAAACTGGCAAAATACAAGGATAAAGAGAAAATTCTGAAAGCAGCTAGGGATAAACGTGCTCTAACATATAAAGGGAGACCTATAAGGCTCGTGACTGATCCCTCTACTGAAACTTGGCAGGCCAGAAAGGAATGGCAGGATATCTTCCATGTGATGAACAGAAAAAATATGCAGCCGAGAATCCTTTATCCAGCAAGTCTGTCATTTAGAATAGAAGGAGAGATAAAGGTCTTCCCAAACAAACAAAAACTGAAGGAATTCGTCACCACTAAACCAGCTCTACAAGAGATCCTAATGGGGATCCTGTGAGACAAAGTACCAGAGACATCACTACAAGCATGAAACCTACAGACATCACAATGACTCTAAACCCATATCTTTCTATATAACACTGATTGTAAATGGACTAAATGTGCCAACCAAAAGACATAGGGTATCAGAATGGGTAAAAAAAACAAGACCCATCTATTTGCTGTCTACAAGAGACTCATTTTAGACCTGAGGACACCTTCAGATTGAAAGTGAGGGGATGGAGAACTATTTATCATTCTACTGGAAGTCAAAAGAAAGCTGGAGTAGCCATACTTATATCAGAGAAACTAGATTTTAAATTAAAGGCTGTAACAAGAGATGAAGAAGGGCATTATATAATAATTACAGAGTCTATCCATCAAGAAGAACTAACAATTATAAATGTCTATGTGCCGTATACAGGAGCCCCCAAATATATAAAACAATCGCAAATATAAGCAACCTTATTGATAAGAATGTGGTACTTGTAGGGGGCTTTAATACTCCATTTACAGAAATGGATAGATCATCTAGACACATGGTCAATAAAGAAACAAGGGCCCTGAATGATACATTGGATCAAATGGACTTGACAGATATATTTAGTACTCTGCATCCCAGAGCAACAGAATATACTTTGTTCTCGAGTTCACATGGAACATTCTCCAAGATAGATCACATACTGGGTCACAAAACAGCCCTTCATAAGTATACAAGAATTGAGATCATACCATGCATACTTTCAGACCACAATGCTATGAAGATTGAAATCAACCACAGGAAAAAGTCTTGAAAACCTCCAGAAGCATGGGGGTTAAAGAACACCCTACTAAAGAATGAATGGGTCAACCTGGCAATTAGAGAAGAAATTAAAAAATATATGGAAACAAACGGAAATGAAAATACAACAATCCAAATGCTTTGGGATGCAGTGAAGGCAGTCCTGAGAGGAAAATACATTGCAATCCAGGCCTATCTCAAGAAACAAGAAAAATCCCAAACACAAAATCTAACAACACACCTAAAGGAAATAGAAGCAGAACAGCAAAGGCAGCCTAAACCCAGCAGAAGAAGAGAAATAATAAAGAGCAGAGCAGAAATAAAAAATACAGAATCTAAAAAAACTGTAGGGCAGATCAATGAAACCAAGAGTTGGTTTTTTGAAAAAATAAACAATATTGATAAACCTCTAGCCAGGCTTCTCAAAAAGAAAAGGGAGATGACCCAAGTAGATAAAATCATGAATGAAAATGGAATTATTACAACCAATCCCTCAGAGATACAAGCAATTATCGGGGAATACTATGAAAAATTATATGCCAACAAACTGGACAACCAGGAAGAAATGGACAAATTCCTAAACCCACATGCTTCCAAAACTCAACCAGGAGGAAATGGAAAGCTTGAACAGGCCCATAACCAGCAAAGAAATTGAATCAGTTATCCAAAATCTCCCAACAAATAAGAGTCCAGGACCAGATGGCTTCCCAGGGGAGTTCTACCAGACGTTTAAAGCAGAGATAATACCTATCTTTCTCAAGCTATTCCAAAAAATAGAAAGGGAAGGAAAACTTCCAGACTCATTCTATTAAGCCAGTGTTACTTTGATTCCCAAACCACACAGAGACCCAGTAAAAAAAGAGAACTACAGGCTAATATCCCTGATGAATATGGATGCAAAAATTCTCAATAAGATACTAGCACATCGAATTCAACAGCATATAAAAAGAATTATTCACCATGATCAAGTGGGATTCATTCCTGGGATGCAGGGCTGGTTCAACATTCGCAAATCAATCAACGTGATACATCACATTAACAAAAAAAAAAAGAGAAGAACCATATGATCCTGTCAATCGATGCAGAAAAGGCATTTGACAAAATTCAGCAACCTTTTTTTTAAAATTTTTTTTAATGTTTATTTTTATTTTTGACAGAGATGGAGACAGAGCATGAGCGGGGGAGGAGCAGAGAGAGAGGGAGACACAGAATCGGAAGCAGGCTCCAGGCTCTGAGCTGTGGGCACAGAGCCTGACACGGGGCTCAAACTCACAGACTGTGAGATCATGACCTGAGCCGAAGTCAGACACTCAACCGACTGAGCCACCCAGGAGCCCCTCAGCAACCTTTCTTAATAAAAACCCTCGAGAAAGTCGGGATAGAAGGAACATACTTAAACATCATAAAAGCCATTTATGAAAAGCCCACAGCTAACATCATCCTCAATGGGGAAAAACTGAGAGCTTTTTCCCTGAGATCAGGAACACGACAGGGATGCCCACTCTCACCGCTGTTGTTTAACATAGTGCTGGAAGTTCTAGCATCAGCAATCAGACAACAAAAGGAAATCAAAGGCATCAAAATTGGCAAAGATGAAGTTAAGCTTTCACTTTTTGCAGATGACATGATATTATACATGGAAACCCGATAGACTCCACCAAAAGTCTGCTAGAACTGACACGTGAATTTAGGAAAGTTGCAGGATACAAAATCAATGTACAGAAATCAGTTGCATTCTTATACACTAATAATGAAGCAAGAAATAAAGAAGCTGATCCCATTCACAATTGCACCAAGAAGCATAAAATACCTAGGGATAAATCTAACCAAAGATGTAAAAGATCTGTATGCTGAAAACTATAGAAAGCTTATGAAGGAAATTGAAGAAGATATAAAGAAATGGAAAAACATTCCGTGCCCATAGATTGGAAAAATAAATATTGTCAAAATGTCAATACTACCCAAAGCTATCTACACATTCAATGCAATCCCAATCAAAATTGCCCCAGCATTCTTCTTGAAGCTAGAACAAGCAATCCTAAAATTCATATGGAACCACAAAAGGCCCCGAATAGCCAAAGTAATTTTGAAGAAGAAGACCAAAGCAGGAGGCATCACAATCCCAGACTTTAGCCTCTACTACAAAGCTGTGACCATCAAGACAGCATGGTATTAGCACAAAAACAGACACATAGACCAATGGAATAGAATAGAAACCCCAGAACTAGACCCACAAACGTATGGCCAACTCATCTTTGACAAAGCAGGAAAGAACATCCAATGGAAAAAAGACAGTCTCTTTAACAAATGGTGCTGGGAGAACTGGACAGCAACATGCAGAAGGTTGAAACTAGACCACTTTCTTACACCATTCACAAAAATAAACTCAAAATGGATAAAGGACCTGAATGTGAGACAGGAAACCATCAAAACCCTAGAGGAGAAAGCAGGAAAAGACCTCTGTGACATCAGTCGTAGCAATTTCTTACTTGACACATCCCCAAAGGCAAGGGAATTAAAAGCAAAAATGAACTACTGGGACCTTATGAAGATAAAAAGCTTCTGCACAGCAAAGGAAACAACCAACAAAACTAAAAGGCAACCAACGGAATGGGAAAAGATATTTGCAAGTGACATATCGGACAAAGGGCTAGTATCCAAAATCTATAAAGAGCTCACCAAACTCCACACCCAAAAAACAAATAATCCAGTGAAGAAATGGGCAGAAAACATGAATAGACACTTCTCTAAAGAAGACATCCAGATGGCCAGCAGGCACATGAAAAGATGCTCAACGTCGCTCCTCATCAGGGAAATACAAATCAAAACCACACTCAGATATCACCTCACGCCAGTCAGAGTGGCCAAAATGAACAAATCAGGAGACTATAGATGCTGGAGAGGATGTGGAGAAACGGGAACCCTCTTGCACTGTTGGTGGGAATGCAAACTGGTGTAGCCACTCTGGAAAACAGTGTGGAGGTTCCTCAGAAAATTAAAAATAGACCTACCCTATGACCCAGCAATAGCACTGCTAGGAATTTACCCAAGGGATACAGGAGTACTGATGCATAGGGGCACTTGTACCCCAATGTTTAGGCAGCACTCTCAACAATAGCCAAATGATGGAAAGAGCCTAAATGTCCATCAACTGATGAATGGATAAAGAAATTGTGGTTTATATACACAATAGAGTACTACATGGCAATGAGAAAGAATGAAATATGGCCCTTTGTAGCAACGTGGATGGAACTGGAGAGTGTGATGCTAAGTGAAATAAGCCATACAGAGAAAGACAGATACCGTATGTTTTCACTCTTACGTGGATCCTGAGAAACTTAACAGAAACCCATGGGGGAGGGGAAGGAAAAAAAAAGAGGTTAGAGTGGGAGAGAGCCAAAGCATAAGAGACTCTTAAAAACTGAGAACAAACTGAGGGTTGATGGGGGGTGGGAGGGAGGGGAGGGTGGGTGATGGGTATTGAGGAGGCACCTTTTAGGATGAGCACTGGGTGTTGTATGCAAACCAATTTGACAATAAATTTCAAAAATAAATACACTTTTAGAAAGTTTATTTAATAACATGGGAAGAAATGCTTATAACATTTCTGAAGGTCCAGATGCAGGGTACAGAATTTCTCTGAAAGACTGCACACAAAGAAGATAAAAGTGACTGCCTCCAGGGAATGAACCAAGATTGCTGAAGACAGACCTAGGAGGCAGAATTACTTTTCTCTGCATATCTTTTAACACTGATCAGACTGGCAAAAACAAAAGTCTGGTAACACCAAGTACTGATGACAATGTGGAGAAAGAACTGTTACACATTGCTGGGCAAAGGGGAAATTCCTATATTCATTTGGAGAGCAATCACAGCCAGGCAAGCTGAAAAATCCATTCCTTTATTGAGATCCTGCAATTCCACTTCCCCACATGTAGCTTATCACCCCTGTGTGCATAGAAATACAAAGGGTGTTCTTGCTGCCTGGCTTAATACCATGGAAACAGTGACAACAACCTAAAGGTCTGTTGTGGACTAAATCATGTGCCCCCCAAATTGTTATGTTGATGTCCTAAATCCCAGTACCTCAGATTGTGACTATATTTGGAAATAGGGTCTTTAAAGAGGTAATTAAAATGAAGTCATTGGGGTGAGCTCTAATCCGATATGGTATCCTTACAAGAAGAAGAGATTAGGACACAGGCACGTACAGAAAGGAGACCGTGTGAAGATGGCGAGAGATGGCCATTGACAAGCCAATAAGAGGGGCGTCAGAAGAAATCAACCCTGCCAACGCCTCATCTCACACTTCGAGCTTCCGCAACTGTGAGACAATGACTTTCTGTTGTTGAGGCCACCCAGTCTGCGGTGCTTTTCTGTGGCAGCCTGAGCAGATGAATGCGAAGTCCATCAGTAGAAAATGGGTAAATAAAGCCTTGGTTATGCAGACAGTAGTCCCACTAACCACCAAAAGTGGTAAAAGATGAGAGTCCCAGCAATATGGAGTCCTGTGAGTAGACAACCCCCAGGAATTTAGTTGAAGCATGTTGATCTTATCCAACCTGAACTCCAGTGGCCAGGAGAGTTTGATCTAGCATCATATCCAAAGGAAAGCCTAGATGGTAGAGGAAAAGGCAACATGGTGCCTTTGGTCATTACAAAGGAGATTTATAGGGCTGATCTCTAAAGACAGAGGACGGAATCCCAAAGCCAGCCTGCGTCTCCGGTATGCCCCCTCTAGCTCATTCCAGAGGAATGATCCTGCCAGGGCGAATGGAATTTATTCCTTCGGTCATTTGTTCCACCAGCACTGACTCAAGTACCCCTTTGAGCCCAGTGCCTTGCTAGGTATGAAAATATAAAGCTAAACACAGTTTATAGTTGTCAGGTAGCTGGCTGGGGAGAGACAAATGAAGTCAAGTCACTACACAAGGTATTACTGGGGACCTATGAGCAGAACCCAGAGGTGAGTGAAGATGTCACAGTGAAAACGGCGCCTTGCACATTGTATTTTCTCTGCCGGAAAGGCCTGTCTCTTTCACTTTGGGAAGTGTCTGTTCAAAAAAGACAGGCCTTGCAGGCAGCAGCAAAAAGTGCAAGGGCAAAAAGTCACAAATGCCCCAGGCTGGCTGGGGCAGGGCTCTAAGCGGGGCAGCTGCATTGCCTGGCATGCGGCATAGGAACCAGGCTGGTCAGGGTAAGAGGGGAAGGAGGTGGGTTTTAAGCTGTAGATAGTAGGAGTTAGACAGATTTTTTCTGAAGAAGTCTGGCCTGATGGGCTGTCCAGGAAGACTCTCTGGCAGTACTTTGCGGAAGGACTGGAGGGAGAAGGGACTGGTGGCCAGGCAGAAAACCTGTCCCGGCATCTGGGGCTTTTCCAGGCTTGTGCACACAGAGATAGTTGTGACTCAGGACTGCAGCTGGAATCGCTGAAAGGTTATTGTGCCCGTGAAACACAAGACAATAGACAGAGGGCCCAGAATGAATGGATGTGTGTGGCTGGCAATTGCTTAGACCGTGTATATTTTAATGTCAAAAGTGCTTATTCCGTATGAATTTTCTTTGAGAACAAAAGGGCCATTTGATCCTCGGGGCTATGTGGATCCAGAAAGGCATAGAGAAAAGTGCTGTGCTGTCCAGAAAAGTGTTCCCCATCTGCCTCCACTGGTTGGATCAGCAGTTCTGAAAAAACTGAGAGGTTGACATGATGCTGCAGCATGTAGAAACCAGCTGGTACCCAGGTAATGCAGGTGTCCAGGCCACTGGAACACCCAACCACTCACCTGTGCTCCCATTCTCAGGCCTTAGAAGGGCATGCTCATCTGAGAAGGTGTCATTAAGATTTAGGAGGCACATCATAGACCCGTGTGTCCATGAGGTGCACTCTGCCGGGTCAAAGAATTTGTTTCTACCCTCAACTCCCCTACAGAAGAGCTCTGTGATACGTGGGGCCTCAGTTTCCTCAGATGTGAAAATATGAGATGAAGCCAATTGTTACCAAACATGGCTGCACATCAGAATTACAAGGGGAGTCAGTTAAGACTAATGGTCCCTAGGCATAACTCTAGACCAATGGAATCAAGGTATGTGGGGAGGGGAACTCTGGAGACTGTTCATGACCAAATATTTGTTAAGGCATCTGTTACCTGCCTATCCCCAAGGTCCCTCACTTTATAAGATATTCTTGTACTTACAAATTCAAATTATAGGAAGCATAGCACCACCCCTAACCCTATGGCCAATATTTTGGCCAGAATTCAGGGCAGTTCTCACAGGAGGCTTAGGTGACTCCTGGACATACCTGCTCCAATCTCTTAGCACTTACTGTATTCTCTATCTCGCTGGGTCTGTTCCTTTCTCTTTTCCAATGCCAGTCAAACTTGAACTGAGTCCACCGTCATTAAGATTAAGAGTGTCTCCAGCCATGGTGGTAAGAGACAAATAGTCCATAACAATTCAGCTGACCAGTCCACCCGTGGGGATTTCCCCTTCCCCTCAGGTCCCAAAGTTGTCTCTTGTCACTCTTCTCTTGAGCAGTGTGTACCTAATTCCCCCAAGTCCTGTCCATTTCCCCCATGAGGCAGTTTGCCCCACACAACCTGCATCAAATGCTGAAAATTTCAGCCAACCTTTGCTTATTTCAAAATGCACTAAAGATTGCGTTAAACAAAAGGTCTTTGAGGAGCACAAGCACTGACAGAAGTTTCAAAACACCTTCTCTTGAACAGAATCAAATGATTTACTTTGACTCTCACCTCATGGGTTTGTTCCTTCCCCTAAGCAGCAGAGAGTAATGGCAAGGTAACATTACCTTCCATTGATATGAATTCTGCTGCTTCCCTTAGAAGATGGGAATAGTGGCAGTTGGCACTTTCTCTTCAAGAGCAAATCAGTCTGTCTCCCCACTCCTTGCATGTTTACTAACTCCCTAAGTGTCCAGTTCCAATACTGTATTTGGAAACCACTGGACCAGGTGAATGATAGAGTTACCTTCAACTTTAAAATTCCTGGTCTCTCTGAAAACAGAGGTGCTTCTGCACTTGTGAGATGGATTTGGAAGATCCACTAACTAGCTGGGCGATCTTGGGCAAGTTACTTCAAGTCTCTGAGCTTTGGCTTCCACATTTGCAAAAAAGAGAATGAGAATACCAAGTTCTTGGAACTGTAGGAGGTGACATTAGATGGGATGGGAACCCACAGTAGTGCTAGCTTTCATCTTCCTAGCATCTGGTAGGCAAACTTGCAGAAATTTAGGAATTAGACAAAAGCTTAGGTGGGATGAGCTTTCTCTTTGTCAATACATCTTCTCCCGGGCCTCATGAGGTCATTTACTGAGTGTGGGACCTTTACCAAATATCCTTCCAGATGGGGACTAGATACCCCACTACTGCTCTGGACAACTGTGAAAGTACAGCCTGCTGCCCTGGGTGGTCACTGCATTAACAAGTACTGATATGCTGCAAGGTCAACATCTAATTTCAGGACAAGGGCAAGCTCGATTCTGACAGACAGGACAGGACTCCTGGACATGAGGCTGGAAAACAGCAATGTTGCTGTGCTGGGCGGCCATCAGGCACCATGAAATGATGTGCTCCAAACTTATAGGAAAACAAGGGTGGAAGGCAACCAATCACTGAATAATTGTGGATGCTGGGGTTTTCCTGGACACTCTTACCTGCAGCCTTTTTTACCTGCCATACCTAACAGAGTACCAAGCCCATAGCAGACATAATAATAGTTAAGAAATTAAGTGAATGCTAGGACACCTGGGTGGCTCAGTTGATTGAACTTCTGACTCTTGATTTTGGCTCAGGTCATGATCCCAGAGTCATGGGATCGAAACCCATGTCGGGTTCCATGCTCAGGATGGAGCCTACTTAAGATTCTCTCTCTTTCTCCCTCTCCCTCAGCCCCTCTCCCCTGCTCACACTCTCTCTCACTCCCTCGTAAAAAAAAAAAAAAAGAGAGAAAAAGGAAAGAAGTGAACGTGTTCATTAATGGATCAGACAGATGGATGGATGAGGGATTTTAGGCTATGTAAACTGCCTGAGTGGTTATTTCACGTAACAGACTTTCTGAATCCCCTGAGAACACAAACCTTTATTTCAAAAACTCGTTCTGAAAACCAGAAAATATGTTTCCCAGTGTAAAAGGGACTCCATCAAAACTGTCAGTTGCAATGATGCATTAAACTAATTCATTCGATACTTCATTCATTCAACAAACTTACTAAATCATTACATAGCAGGCATTATGCCAAGTGCTGAAGGCAAAAAGAGAAATAAAATGTGGTACCTTGAAGGGGCTGAGCACCTGGTCATTTTTTTTTTTTTTTTTTTTTTACTTCCTATGTGGTTCTGTGCAGCCAGGGTGGACAAATATTGCCTGGGATAGCTGTCTTCCCAGAGCCTGCATAATAATGGAGGGTGCACCCACACCAGTTCTCAGACCACCTGCCAACCCCTCTTTCCTCCTCCCCATTTCCCAGTCTTCCCAATTTCCATCTTTTTCTCCCTTAAACTGTAAAAATGTCACTGAATTATTTATTGCTTTTTGCAACTATTGAATAATGGTTACCTTAAAGAGAAAAAGAACCCCCCCCCAAAAAAAAAAAACATTTTAGACTTGGCTTTTTGAAAAACAAACTATGAAATGGATTTTTTTTAATTTTAATTCCAGTGTAGTTAACATACAGTGTTATATCAGTTTCAGGTGTATAGTATAGTGATTCAACAATTCCATACGTTACTTAGTGCTCATCATGATCAGTGTCTTTTTTAATTCCCTTCACCTATTTCACCCATCTCTCCACTCACCTCCCATCTGGCAACCATCAGTTTATTCTCTCTAGTGAAGAGTCTGTTCCCTGGGTTATCTCTTTCCTTTGTTCATTTGTTTCTTAAGTTCCACATACGAATGAAATCATATAGTATTTGTCTTTCTCTGACCTATTTCACTTAGCATTATACACTCTAGATCCGTCCATGGTATTACAAATGGCAAGATTTTACTATTTTTATAGCTGGATAATATTCCATTGTATAAACATACTACATCTTCTTTATCCATTCATCAATTGATGTACACTTGGGCTGCTTCCATAATTTGGTTATTGTAAATAATGCTGCTATAAACATAGGGGAGCATGTATCCCTTTGAATTAGTGTCCCTGTATTCTTTGAGTAAATACCCAGTAATGCCATTGCTGGATTGTAAGGTAGTTCTATTTTTAATTTTTTGAAGAACCGCCATACTGTTTTCCACAGTAGCTGTACCAGTTTGCATTCCCACCAACAGTTCATGAGGGTTCCTTTATCTCCATATCCTCATCAACTCTTATTTCCTGTGTTTCATCAGGACTAAAATCTGTCAGATTTTAGCCATTCTGATAGGCGTGAAGTGATATCTTATTGTGGCTTTGATTTGCTTTTCCCTGATGATGAACGATGTTGAGCATATTTTTGTATGTCTGTTAGCTATCTGGATGTCTTCTTTGGAGAAATGTCCGTTCATGTGTTCTTCCCATTTTAAATTGGATTATTTGCTTTTTGGGTGTTGAGTTGTATCAGTTTTTTATATATGTTGGATATTAACCCTTTGTTGGATATGTCATTTGAAAAGATCTTCCATTCAGTAGGTTGCCTTTTAGTTTTGTTGATTGTTCCCTTTGCTATGCAAAATATTTTTATTTTGATGTAGTCCCAATAGATTGTTTTTGCATTGGTGGTTCAGTGGTAGAATTCTCACCTGCCAATAGATTGTTTTTGCTTTTGTTTCTCTTCCCTCAGGAGACATATCTAGAAAGATGTTGATACAGCCAGCATCAGAGAAATCATTGCCTGTGTTCTCTTCTAGGATTTTTATGGTTTCAGGTCTCACACACACAAAAAAAACTGGAAGTATCACAATCCCAAATTTCAAGTTATATTACAAAGCTGTAGTAACCAAAACAATGTGGTGCTGACACAGAAATAGACACACAATGTGTAATGGAACAGAATCAAAAGTCCAGAAATACCCCCACAAATATACGGTCAATTAATCTTTGACAAAGGAGGCAAGAATACGCAATGGGAAGAAAGACAGTATCTTCAAGAAATGGTGCTGGGAAACTGT